>NW_019385183.1:0-152725 GCF_000671375.1 Centruroides sculpturatus
TTTATTTAATAAACGCTGTTTACGTTTTACTTTTTACTAAAAGATAAAATACTGGAAAGAACGAAACGTGCGCTTATCTCCGGTCTATTACAAAACCCATCTCGTGCAAAGGGAAACATTATCGACTACCTTCCAACGAATACAGATAATAGTTTCTATCTCCGATTGACGGTAAAGCCGATACAGTACTAATAACGATATAGCTCCATTAATGCCGTGTGCACGTGTCAAAACTTGTAATTTATTTCGTAACTTTATCATTCGCATCGTGCCAAAGATTACGTTAAAAACCCAAAATTAATTTACTTCTTTTTCAACTCTTTCCAACCTATGGGTACTAAGAGGGTCTTTTTAGCGAGCCAAATCGGCTAGGCTCGCAATGAAGTGGCCGGTAAACGTTTGTTATTATGGTGGAGAATGAAGCTCAATTTCTTGTGAAGAGAATTGAAGAGAAACTAAAAACGCATTTTTAGTGTCTAATCTGGAAATCGGATTTTTATTCGGTGGCTATTACACAACACACAGATAGTACACTAAACATGCAATGACAGACTGTAGCAAAGACTCCCTATCAGTTAGTTTGCATAATTACACGCGAAACATCCAGTTACTACGTCATATCAAATATTTTGCATATTCACGCAAATCAAATTTTACGTCATGTTCAACAGTTTTTCGTATTTCGTTACACCTTTTATCAGATACCGCCATCTATCGAGAAAAACCAATTAACCAGCGTTGCCAGATTTGGCTACTTTGAGCCAAATTGGGCTACTTATTTTTCAGTTTGGCGTTAAAAAAAACATTTGGCGCACTTTTTGGGCTACAAAAATTTGACTTGGCTACATTTTGGGCTGGTTACACAAATTATTTCATCCTTTGTTTTGCGCACAGAACGGTAATATTTGTTGCGCTGTCTACTCGCTTTGTTTTTAAACAAAGTATAATTTATATAAGTTTTATAATTTATTTATTATTGGTATTAAAATGGAAAAATGGACAAAGTATTCTCGGTCCCTTCGGAAAGAATGGCTTCAAGATAAAAATCTTAAAGGTAAGCACAATAAAATAAAATATTTACTACCATAATGTCAGCGAAGCGGCAATAAAATAAAATATTTACTACTATAATGTCAGCGAAGCGGCAATAAAATAAAATATTTACTACCATAATGTCAGCGAAGCGGCAATAAAATAAAATATTTACTACTATAATGTCAGCGAAGCGGCAATAAAATAANAAATTTTATTTAATTATTATAAAGAAAGTAAGATCAGAGTTTAAAGTGGTAAGTGTAGTACTTAACCCTCAATATAACTATTTTTATAATGTAAGTGCCAATCGGGTCTTGAAGGACTTCACTCTCGGGCATATGATTGTTTATTTTTAGTGTACTCGGTATGTTGTTGATTTTTTTCGGACATTGTTTTGTAGAATATAAGTATTGTTCTTGTGTTTTTATTATAATAATTATAGTTTATTCGTGAAAATGGCAAAATGCTTAATTTTGACGGTAGTGATGAGTTTTAAAAAAATTGTAAATGTTAATAATGAATAACATCTTCATTAAGTTCTACCTCTCCCGAGATATGACACGTGGGAAACATTTGCACACTTTTTTAGAATATTCTAGCTCGTTGCCTTTACTCAACACAAATTCCACGCCTCTTGACTAAAAGGAAAATGGCGGACGGGTATTCGATTTTCTTCCAACTTGGCGTCGCTACAGCTATTCTATGTAGTATATTCTAGTTCGTTGATATTACAGAACATTTTATACCACAGGCTCGAACATCCTTTCTGTAATAAACGCTCGAATTGTCGGCCGTGAGGCGTTTTTTATTACACGCATCTCATAATGTCTCGATTTTTGATTTGTTGGTAGATACTGCCTTTGTTCATCTGACGTCACAACTAGAGACTGGTGGCCAACGAGAAAGACAGGCCGGGAGAGTATAGATTATGACAAAGTCACGTGACCAACTTAGTGCTAGTACGTTGGTGAGGTGATAAAACGCTCCTTCGCCTGTCTTTCTCTTTGACCTCTACTCTATGCGTAATGTGTTAAAGTAAACACAATACCTTTAACAATGAAATATTTTTAAAAAAATTACTTGGTAAGCGAACCAATGGCAGAGTTCGTTTCATACCAAACGGACTCTGTCATTGGTTCGTTTACCTCGTAGACTTGTCATATATCTACCCACTGTATGCATGAGACTCTTATATCGCCATCTGGTGTTACAAATTTCAATTAAAATTTAATATTTTTATTTTTAATTAAAATTAATTTTATAAATTTATTTATAATAAGAACTTTATAAAAGTTAAATTTTTTGTAATTTTTAATCTATAAAAAATATGTTAAAAATTAAAGTTTTAATTTAATATTTCTGTTACGTAAATGTTTCTTTAGGTATAAAAAATAATTTGATAAAATGATAAATATAATATTTATTCTTACTTAATAAGCTTATTTTTTCAATTATATTTAATCGTTTTAATGCTGCCAGACGAAAAATAATTTTATTTAAAAAATAAATTATCAGGTGGCAGCACTTACAAAATGATTGGACTTGACATTCATATTTGTTTTTTGATTCATTTATTTATTTATTTTTAGTTTAATTTAGTGTAATTAAATTTATATTATTTAAATGTATTTTTTAAATAATATTAATTTATTTAATTCGGAAGGAAAATTAAAAATTTTTTCTGTCATCGCCGCTACACTCCGCCGTCATTCAGTTGAGGCTTTCGGCATTGAGCCAGTCTCAAATGTTAAAAAAAAAAAGGTCCTCATTCATGCACGTAAAAATTAAGTTATGATGAATTAAACCGGATTTTTAAAGAAGTTTACAATAAAAACTACAGTTTTGTTGCATATCCGAGTTGTACTAGATCCAAAAAACACGTAAAATATTTACTTAAACGTGCGCCCAATGCGATTTCGGATGAAATTTCAAGACAGTTTCGTGAAATAAACGCATGAAACGAGGGGTTTTTTCAAAAATCCTTGAAGTTTCACCGCTCTTACATTTGTTTTTCATTTTAGTAGATAAATTTCGCGATTTAGATATGCCATTTCACGTAAAACACACGAAAACTTTAAAATTTTTCGCAAATTTTCAGAATTTCGTGGAAATTTCTCGGCTCCAACGCCAGTTTTCGCTTAAATGCGATCAGTTTTGTGAAAATTCTCGTTAAACTTCGTGATTTACTTGCCATTTTGCAAAAGAATTCGGTGAGGAAGACAGTAAAATAACACGAAAACTTGGAGTTTTTCGCAAACTCTCAAGATTTGACGAAAATCTGTTGGCTTCTTACGTTCTTTTACAGTAAAAAGCGGATAATTTTTGCGAAAGTAAAAGGCAAGAGAGGAGGCAGAAGGGGGAGAGGGCGAGTGCGAATATTTGGCAGTAAACAGATCCATCCTCGAATGCAGAGAGTGGAGCAACGGCTGACAAGGACATCTCAAGTTACTGAGATTAATGATCAGCTTCCAGATGGTAGTCTTTACGGCTTTTACCGTTCTTCTTACACCCCGATAAACTATACTGAAGTTCGATTAGAGGGCCACACTTTAACTTAAATAATAGCTGCCAGGGTAAGAACCAAATGTTTATACACAACCGTACCCCCTGGAAAATGTATATAATCCTCTGAGCTACAGACGATGGAGAAAATATTTTGCTGTTAGCAAAATTGCGGCGAGGTGTTTATATTAGATAATGAATTAAATTCTCCTCTTCCTTTGTCGGATATTCGAGTAATTCTATGACGAATTATCGAGCCTCGTGTTACGTACTATACCGGGATTTATGCCAATCGATTGAAATAATCCGCCTCCGGCAACCGTGCTTTATATATTACGCCATCCGACAAGTACGGGGTGGCCCGAAAGTCGGTTAACTGCCGTCTAGAAGCTCGATTCGGTCCCGACTGTGGTTAACTGACTTTCGAGCCATGGATTTGTGACGATTCCCGAGCCAAGTACACAGTTTTACGTCGAATTTCTTGGTTAAATTCAAATTTTAAACAATAAGAGATAGATTAGAGCGGGAGAATACAATAAAACAAAGAATTTTCGGTGGAAAAAGAAAGAATTTGGAGCGAATTCATTCAATAAACGTCTCATATTGTATATTTATACACGCGGCCGGTAGGTCGATAAATTCCTATTATCTAGAAGTAATTAGATTGTTAATTTTATTTGGACTCCATTTCTCCATCATTAAAATGATTCAAATGGTCATTAAACTCGTAATGAATCATTAATCTGAGTTTTTTTTTTTTCTTTTCGGATCAGACGGAAGCATCCACTTCTTTTCCTCTTTTGCTCCTCTTTTAATTAATTGATTGGTGTTGCAATATTTCCAAACGTCGATAAATCTATTAATTCATTATCAAATTTGATATTTTAATTGATAAACGTTTGTTTGTCGAAAGAAGTACAGAGGAATGTAGACGTTTAGTCAATTTCTATACGGAAAAACAGTGTTATAGTATTGTTTTCTGTACTATAAGATGTTCTACGCCATTTAGTATTGTTTCGTATAAAGCACTAAACACAGAAGTAAACAATCGTGTAGTGTTTTATTATAATGTACGGCACTTTATTCTATAATATATATAGAAATGGCGTTCTATATCACGCTGAACACTCGGCGTTGTGTTCTATAAAATTCTATTAAACCTACAGAACTAAACAGTCTGGCAGTTGTTATGTACAGTACAAGTGTTTTAATATAATGTAGAATAATAAAACAATTGTGCAGAACAACTGTCAGACCGGGTTTATTATAGAATTTTATAGAACGTAATGCTGTGTTCTGTGTGTTATAGAACTCTGAATATGCTGTATAATATATAATATACTAAAACACCATTTCCATTATATTATAGAATAGAAATGCCGTTCTAGTATAATATATATACATTAAAAGTGTTCTATATTACGTTATAACACTAAACATAAAACACTACAAGCGTTGTAATGTAGAACACTTCGTTCTATACTATAATAGAAACGGTGTTCTAGTATAATAATATATACATTCAGTGTTGTATCTCACAAAGAACACTCTCATAACATACAAAACACAAAATTAAAGAAGCGCAGTTATTCTGTATCACAAATATTTCCATTATAATAAAAGATATCGATAAATTTTGTATTATTCGGTGTTGTAAACCACACAGAACACCGAATGTTCTGTTGGAACATTAAACACTGCGCGGCATAGAATTAGTATCTGGTTAGCCACAGTACGATTTCCTTTGTTTTCCTATAGAACAACAAAGAAAATCGGACACTAGTAGAAACGTAACAATAGTTGTCATCGGGCGAATTCCCTGGAAGGAAAAATTCTCGGCAAGCTCAAACTTTTAACTTCAACTCATCAATTTTCGCTTGTCACGATTTAAATTATTTTCGTCTTGGTAGACCAACGAATTAATTAAAAATACACATAGAAAAGGCCCCCGTCCTTTACGTAATTATCGATTTTAGTCATTGGTTACACAAGACGGATTATTACCAGAATATTTTCCTCTTTATATAAGAAAATACGGCTGGAAAATATGGATTTACGAGGCTCTAAATCATTATATATTTTTTCGATTTAGGGTAGAATTTTTCGAGGAATCGATAAATTGTACAGTAAATATTTCACATCTCAATTTAAATTTATATTAACGTCATAAATAAGAGGGATGTTGGGCGAAGAAAATCGTTTGGTTTACTCGCAGGTGTTAGATGCAAAACTTGTTTTTCGACCTTACGTAAAACTAGGAAATATTTATTTATTTATTTTAGAATTACGAAAGTTAACCCCACGGTTATTCACACTTTTACTCGACTTATTTACATATTTTCGAGTGGTGAATCGAATTCAATCCCCTTTCTTCCAACAGGAAAAGTGATTCGGTAGGCGAAGTAAGTAGTTTAATTAAGGTGTAGAATGAAATTTAAGAGGGGTTAATTAATTAATTTCCTCGGCGGGGCCCGATTTAAATTAGAAATTTAGTAAAATTTCTAATTAACCCATTGTTATTGCCAAGTTAGAGTTTGTTAACTTTCGATTTTTGTGTATTTTTTAGTCAAAACTGTGTAGTTTTTTGTATAGAAGCGAGTTTATTAGGTTCATCTTGTGGCTTTTGAGAAAATGGCACACAAAACCTTATTGAAAAGAAAAAGGTTGGCGAGAATTCTCTCCTTTAAAAGCTCTCTTTCAACGTTTTCTAAAGAATAGAAGAAGACAAATATCGATGTGACCCAATTCCCCAAAGTCCAGAATGGAAAAATATTCTTTAAAATTAAATATAATCAAATGATTTGTCCTTAAATACGGTAGAATTTAGCCTTAATTTTTGACTATTTTCAATTACGGGGGGTCGGCACTCTGCGGTAATTCGGAGGGACAAAGCAATCAACGATCCGAATAAACACGCAAAGACAATGTTACGTTACCGACCGTAAAGTGCCGGCAACAATAGACATTTCCATTAAGCTTATTGAAATTGCGTGGCAGCTTTTTTGTCGTTTATCCTTTCCTACGGCTGGGGTAAAAGCTTCACCCCCTTTCGAACGGGCCGACACCCCTCCGTCTATACTTTGGTAGATGCCGAACCGTCGGATAATTCCCAGCTGTTACCGTGTTGCTAGGCGACGGACCGGCAGGATTACCTCTCACCCCTGGTTTTCCCTCCTCCCTATAATAAGCCTCGGTACACGGGGCATACTTTTGACCCCGGCATCTCCATTCAACCTCTCGTCTTCTCGTAACGCTAGTTATATACAACAGTTAGGCCGGTAAATACCCTAACAAAATTTGGATTTTTCTCGTCTTTTTTTACAGTGTTTGGCCCTATAAATTGGGATTTTTTTGGGGGGGTGGAAGATGCTTACTGCCGTAATTCGTTTTAACAGTCGCTCGGGTTGACGTTTCATTGATTGTCGTCGCTACTTTGCGCCAATATCGATTTTTCTTACTACGGATAATAAATATTTCGCTGGTATTTACGTTACTTATATCGATAGAAGCGAATAAAATGCGAATATAAACTGGTTACGGTGGTAAACTTTGACCTCTCGTTCTTAAATCTATAAAAAATATTGGCTCTTCGGTAAACTGTAAATTTACTGGTCTTCTCCGAATTATTCGTGTTTGTGTCTATATTTAATTCTTTTCATTGAAATTAGACTGGTGTTACAGACTATTCGCGGGTTATTCGGTCGTTCTTTATGCCTAAATGATTCGACTTTAGACTAGACCATTGGCTGGACGTGGTAATAAATGATTGAATTTATAAGAAGGAATATTTGTAATAAAGGAATTAAATGAATAAATTGGAAATATAAATGATTTATTTGTATTAAAAGAGGCGCGTGTAACGAATGTCTCGAAAAGCAATCAATTTTTCCATGAGGAAGATGTAAATGTAAATCCTTCTTCTTTTTGTAAACAAAATTTTCCCGTCTGACGTTTGCAAAATCGAACTCGGACTGAAGAATTTTTGCAGATTTTTCCTGCAAACAACGCAAATCTGCATCCAGGTACGAACTCTTCCTTCATCTTTTTATACCTTCTCTTAAACATTTATAGTTAAATGTTTTAATTTAATTCGTCTGTCGGTCTAAATCTAAGACACTACCAGTCTATAAGTCTAAGTCTATGAATCCTTCAGTCTAAATCTCATGAGTCTTTCGGTCTAATCTATGAGTCTGTGTCTAAATCTACGGATCTTTCGGTCTAAATCAAAGTCTGCCAGTCCTTCGATCTAAATCTGTGTCTTTGAATCTAAATTTTACACTACGAATCGAATTCTGTGTTTAAATCTGCGAGTTCTTGTCTAGATTTACCAGTTCGAGTCTAAATATACCAGCGTATTAGCCACGATTCTAGACTACTTTACCAGTCTAAACCTACGAATCTAACGGAGTCTGATTCGGGTTCTAAGTCTAAGCGCATTGGGCTACGAGTCTAAAGGTATTAATAAACCAGACTCTGGCGGGGAGGCGCAGACATTAAACAGCGATAGATGCCGGTAGTTTGCGCACGTGGCCATTTCATTCTTCATATCCGTTCCGTGTGTCTGTGACGTTTAACCTATTCTCGTTTTCCCCGACTAAATTTCGCCCGGGGTGTTTCCTGCGCCGATCGATATTCCTACGTCGATAGACGGTCACCGTCTTCCGTGCGCCAATGGAAGAGTCCCGTCCAAAATAATCAAAGTCGAATAGGGCAAAACTCCAAAGTTCCTAGCATCCAGAATACAAATGGCTACTTTTCTGCCCTTCTTTTAACAGGGGGGGGGGGTTGTGCTTTCGTCGCTGGTCCCCTCTCCCTTCTTTGGATGTCGTTCGAAAACGGGATTACTCGGATTTGAATTATTTATTTGTTTATTCCGAAAATTTGAAAATAAAAATATTTACCGATCCATTCGGAATGTAAATAGCTGTAAAGATGGAGATTCGCTTATCGAGAGTGTGTTTATGTTCGGAATTAACGACTGTTGCCGTTATTCTTCCGGGGTGCTTCGTGCAGTAACACTAGATTATTCAAATCGTTCGATTCTCCTCGAGCCCAGTAAGATGTAGACTATTCGCTTCTCCTTCCAAACTATTCCATCTACATTTAAATTATTCACATTTAAATCTAAATTATTCAGTTTGTATCTAGATTATTCAGACGTGGGCCTAGGCTACTTAATCTATATTTAGATTATTCGCATCTGCGTGTAAATTATTCACGCCGGGATCTAGACTATTCGCTCTATAATCAATCTATTCCGGTTATAAATTATTCAAATCCGGATCGTCTATATTATTGGCATTTAAACTAGAATATTCGGTTATTTAAATAGAGATCCGTCTCCTAATTATTCGTATTTATTCAGTTCCTACGTAGATTATTCGGCGCTATTCGGAATTACGCGTAGAATATTCGGAGAGCCGCCTGTAATAGAATAATTGCGCCAATTGAAACGTCACAATACGGGAATTATGACGTTTGGGCGCGTGCAAATTAATTCTCGGGACATTTCGATTACATCTGGACTGGTGTAGAATATTTTTACAGTCGGAAATAAGGAATTATCGGCCGAAGATAGCGTAAATATTAAATTAAACCCCCTTGTACTAATTAAGGCACGATATTGGAAAACCTAAGAAGAAGGGATGTTGGGGAGAAGTAAAGACCTATTGACATTTCGGAATATTTTAAATAAAACAGAAGAGAGAGAAGAAGGGGGATGTCGAGAGAACATTTTTCCAAGTTAAAATCGATAACGTTGCCACGGTAACTCTCGATGCGAATCCTACTCGTGCAGCGGTATAATTTACAATTTCTCTCTTCTGTTTTACTAGACACACTTTTAAAACCTGTAAAAATCGATGCTCGGGAGAGAGGATGACATTTTTTGACCAGCTTATTTAATATTAAAAACTTATCGTTCCCTCGACGTCGCGTTAATAAACTAAGTCGTATTAGTGGGCTCGACGTTATATCGATGGGCCCAAACTTTCGTTGTTCGTCAGTAACTGTACGAGAAGCTCGGTATTGCATTAATAAACTCAGCAGTATCAACGAGCTCGGTATTGCGCTAGTAAGTTCGATCAATACCGAGAAACTCGGTGTTACACTAATAAGCTCAATGCTCTATCAATAATCTGAGTATTGCGGTAATAAGTTCGACGTTTACTATATTTACCATTGACGATTCTATTGTGTTTATCGCGACAAAACCGAGAACGTCGATAGATTTAATGGCGATATTACTTAATTATATTCGCAGATATTAAGTAATCTTATCGATAATAAATCGCCGAAAATTAAATTTAAAAAAAATCCAATAATAATAATAAAGATTGGAGTGTAAGGCATTTAAATTGGAGTGTAAACAAATGTCATAGAAGAATAAGAAGTGAGGAACATAACGAAATTATGTTTAAACAGCAATTACGAAACCGAATTAAGTAAGGAATAAACAGTATAAAGTTGGGGTATTGCTTAGATAAATAATTATCAAAAATATCTTTTGTATATAATTAGGTTTTGTAGTTGCAGGTTTTAATGGGGTTGCGGATGACAAAACTTCTCTCTTCTAATCCAATAAATCATATTTTCTCTTCCACTCAATTAAACAAATGGAATTTGTTTTAAATTTAATTCCTTATCATTTAAAACTTCTCTCTCTCCTTCTATACTAATTATCTTAAATCTTAATAAAATCAAGGATAATTATTTTATTTATAAAATTAGTGGCCGCCAACGACGATTTTTGCTGCTCTTTACTCGTATTAATGCCTTATTGCCGTTTATAAATGGAACAACTTATCGTTTATGTTGGATTTAGTTGAGAAATTTCTCCTTTTTTTTCCGCTTTAATTATAATTTAAGACGGTGTTTCTCTGTGTCTTTTAATTAGAGAATCTCTTACACCGTCTGGAAAATTGATATAACTCGTTTACCAGCCGTATTCCGGTCATTTTCGCTTAGTAAATCGCCTAAGGGGTGGGCCAAAAATCGGTTAACCGCCTAGTATTTAAAAAAACCAGACGGCGAATTTAGATTTTGCCACGGTTAACCGGATTTTGGGCCACCCCGTATCGCGTAATATCGGTGCCTTCGGCTATTGTTTACGCGTGTTATTTCCGGTAGAGTATTTGCAGTTTAAATACTAATTTATTTAGTTTTACTTATTGGGTTAACCTGGGATCCGTCGATGTAGCCTAATATTCGGCTTATTGATGTTGGTGTAACATTGATCTTACTGGTGTAGCATTGGGCTTATTAGTGTCGATGTAACTTAGGGTTTAATGACGCGACATTAGGCCCATTGGTGTAACGTGGATTTAACTGATGCAACATTGAGTTTTTGGCGTAACATTTATGACGTGTCGAGCATATATATGTGTAGTATTTATGACGAACATCTATCCGGTGTCGCGCGATTTAATCCAGTGTAGCAGTTAAATTCAATTACATTCAGTCCATTTTTAAGAAAGACCGAATAAAATCGACCGACTTAAAGTCGTAAACTAGATTTATTCATATAAAAAACAGAAAAATATTATTAAAATTTAAAACAAAAAAGAACAGGAACAAGTTTATTTATACGCAAAGTTCTTAATTATAATTTTAAAAAATTGAATTTTCTTTAAAACAACATCTCTTATAAGAAAAATCCATTGCATTTCTACGTATTCTTCTTCTTTTTTTTATTTAAAAGTCTACATTTACATTCGTTTTGTGTTAAGCGTGCGCCCCAAAAAATTCGTTGTATTTAAAAATATTCATCGCTTGGGGGGCGAAAGAATACTTTCTCAAGTTCCAAACATCAAAATCGACTCGTGCTTCGTAATTTTACATACAAAATCATTAAAACGTGACCGACATTAAAGGTATTTTCGTGATAAAACAAGGCTCGCAACACGACACACGAACAAACGCACTCTCATCGAAGACGCAACACGAACCCCTTTACTTACCTCCAACAATTGCCGTTTCTTAGAAATGATGTACAGTCCCCGGCTTTAAATAGGGTCTGTATTATGAAAAAAAAACACATGCCGCTAATGTTATGTGCGAAAAAATAATGGAAATTATGTCGGCAGCGTGGTAATAAAATTCAACTCACGCCATTGCCTAACAAAAGAACGGATGTTGATGGTAAAATTGCCTTCCATGCACAATTTTAAATACCCGTGTCCAGTTTATTGTAAGTATAAATTTTTGTCGGAGCGCGGGGGGGGGGATCCTTACACTTACGAGATTAATTACCTTAACAGTTAAACAACTCTCTTTTCTGGTGTTTATTAAAGTTTAAGTACGTCGGTGCCGCCGGGACGGATGATAATTTCTCCTATAGGAAGGAGTTACTATTCGAAGAGTAGGCAAAATTGTAGTATAGTGTATAAATGCATAATGCAGGAGGGTATCTTAGACGGTGGGAAAGTAGTAAAAGATCACCCACAGTCTCAGACAATAGACGGATCGATAAAGTTGGGGTTTTGCTAAATCTGTCGTTGTCAGCAACATCTGTCGTTTGTCCGTATTGATAATCCTGCTAAGTCTGCGTGCGAGTCTCTTACAATTTCTACTTTAAAATTATACCTTAATGAAATTAATCCCTCCTCTTCTCTACTTGTTCCTTCATAAAATCTCCAACTCGCTGGAAAAATCGCTACTGTTTACGCTGGCGCGCGAAGGGTAGCGTGAGTCCTAACAGGAACCAGGTCCAGGATCTTACGTTTTGTCGGGACTCACGCTCCTTCCTTTAATTTATTTTATGTAGTGTCGATGGAAGTGTTAATTTCTACGTAATAAATGGCAACCGGCGTTGAAAACGTGCCAGAGAGAGGGGAGACTTCGAGAGGGAAACACTGACAAAAATATCATTCGAAATGTGCGTTCACCCCTATAAAATTTAGACGTCCTCCTTATCAGATACCAACAAACGAAGACATTAACAATGAATGCAATTTATTCATCAGCCTGCCTGTTATCTGCAATACCTTTCTTCTAACTCGCTCTTCCGTTACTGCCATCCTCCTTATCAGTCATTAAACTTATGTTCTACTGTCCCTGCCGCCCAAGGATTCCCTCCTGACGTTTCTGACGTCATCTCGAAAATCGCAGAATCCAATTACCTTAATAAAAAAAGGGAAAGAAACCACCCGTCGCATGTAATAGACGATAAAAATGGGCCTCCGAAACTGGCCATTCATTCTCTTCTCGGAGGAATTAAGAGCTTATTGTTAGTAAGACCAATGGAAATTTTCAATGATGCAGGTATTTTGCCCGTCAAAATTATCGATTTTTTTTATTTTCGAAATGATTTTTTAACGAGTTCCCGTAGGAAAAGAAGGGAGAAAAGATCCTGCTGAAGAATAATGAGGTTAACGATAGTTAATTTATTAACAAACGGAATAAAAGTTTCTTTATTAATATTATTTTCTGAATTTGTAAACTTCGCACGTGATCCTATGAGAAAATTTTCTTCAGAAAACCTAATCCTGTAATTCCGAAGAGCCCACTAAATATCTAGTCCTGTGATCCCATTAAAGACCTAATCCAATGGTTCTGAACAGCCTATCAAATACTTAGTCTTGCGATATTGAATAGCCCATTAAATATCTATTTCTGGAATTCCGGAAAGGCCATAAAATAACTAATCCTACGATCTCGAAAAGCCCACCAAATATCTACTTCTGTGATCCTGAAATGCCATAAATAATCCTGAAGTGACTACACGAAGTCGAGCGATTCTGAAATACATTCTTCAGGATCGCGGGATCTGAATAATATACTTTGGGCACTTCAGATCGTAGAATCAATATTCGATACTTTCAAATATTTCGGAGTTTGAGTCGCAGTCCTATTTAAATCCCGAAGCGCTCGTGGAATATCCATTTCTAAGCGCTTAAGGAATCAATTTTCATTCCGTACACAGCGCTGGTAGCAAGATAATTTAAGTGGAAACTTATTCTGTGTGATTTATTAAGTGACGAGAGAAACTAAGTAGGATAAGTAGTCTACTTAGTCACATGACGATTTGACAATTACTCACATTGTATAATATTGCATAGGTCTGTATATTTTAATGATGATAATGAAGGTGCAGCGACGGCCGGATGGCCGAGAGGCTAAAGTGGCAGTCTTCCGTTCGGGAGGACCCGGGATCGAATCCGAAAAAACTTGAAATTTTAGGGGTGGTCGTCCGGATATGTCGGTCCTCGTCCCTCGCTCCATTGTGGGAATGGGCTTGCCGAAAAGGCCCCCCTTGTGCCTCAATGAAATTACAGTTTGAGCACGAGATAAGATCGAAGGAAATGTGTGTGTGTGTGTGTGTAACTAAGAAATTTCAAAAACGTCTTTGTTAATCTCTTATAACCCGACTGAAGTCATCTTGTAAGAAGTTAAGTACTTGGTTTTCAATTCTTCACTTCAAAGATTCTTTTCTGTACGTTTGAAGATCTCTGGAAAACTTTTACAGAATGGTTCATACTGGAAAATATTTTGTGGGCGGTTTTATTTATTTAAACTATATTTTATAAACTTTTTAGATGTTTACCAGAAGTGACACCGACCGGAAACTGCCTCCCACTTCGATCTTTACAAAGGAAAGTGTTTGAAGCGATGTTTTCAGTTGCGGCTTCGGTAGCGTGTCGTCTATTGAAGGTAGTGTGGTGTTTACCTTCGTTTTTCGAGTAGCTGAACTTGTGTTAGCCGCGGGACTTCACTGGCAATGAGTCTTTATTTCTTATCGTCCGCTGCGGTTGGAGGGAGAAATCTAAAGACCGCGTCACAGTAGACGTTTTGAGTCCGTGTACAGATTTCTCGAAGCTATAGTTAAGTCCTCGTATTTATGAGGCAGGCTTATTGTTCATTATAATAGAAAAAGGCACGAAACTGTTACAATTTTGTATAGTTTTTGATCTTTGTCATCATCTAGATACGTTTGCTGGTGTTTAACTCTTTGCATCCCTCCAAATAATTAATAGTTTCCCTTCTCTCTTCACTAGGTTTGTTATATTTTCATTTCACTTTCGTGAAATCAGGAATTCAATCTCTACATTCGTCTAAAGCAGTGTTTTAAAAACCCGGCATGCAATAATTAAATGCGACGGCAGAAATCCGAGTGCGTGCTGCAATATCATCGAATAATTCGTGCTTAAATTATTGGGCAATCGAACTCGCGTTAAGTATAGAACTTCACTAAATTGAAATCTCCCTTCTAGTAGTACCGAGATGTTTAATTGTCGAAGTGTCATAAACGAGTGTGGCCGGCAATTGCACCGACGTCATTGCACTAAAAGGGTCCGTTTTTTATTTTGTATCCTACTCCCCTAGTGGGTCGGCCCCTATCTTTCTACACCAGAAAAAAGATGTTAGAAGCTAACAAAATCGATGGTAACGTTAGAGATAAGCTGGCGCTATTGATGGTAAAATGGCGTCTACATAATTATCAGTATCATTGGAGTGGATCAGTACATATTTCATAGGGGAATTGTTGGTAGTTCTGCTTTTCGTTTTATATAGAGGGTGAAAGCTGGTGTAATTAACTGCCTTCCCGCTTAATTAGTATAGTCATCTCTTCCCTGGCCGGATACTTGTCTCTACTCTTCTGCTGATAAATTTTGGCTGCAAATTTCCGCTTGTCTGACTCTCCGTGACGATTCACCGGCAGCTTAGTGTGGTAGCGCTGGCAGATAAAGACCGCTTCTGACCAGCTTTACATCGCGATTACGGGTTACATCCGTTAATAAGTTACTGTATACGAATGACCAAAGACTTTACCACCGTCTAACCAGTAAAATCTCCGAGACGGCGTGACCGCATCCCAATTACAATAGACTTTTCAAAGAAGAAAGAATTAAGGCATGGCCTAGGTATAGATTATCGTGGTGAGAATTTCGTCTGTATCACGTGACGGAATCTTCCAATATTTATATTCACGCGACATTTTCGACCTGGACTCTGTAACTATTCTAGTCACGCCAAGACGTGACGGCTGATGCTATCGGTCACGTGCCACCCGTATTTCTACCGGATGCCACTCGATGCGACCCACATATACAGTTAGAAGTAGAAAAAAATACAGAGCGAGAGTGAGTGAGAGAGACGTTTCCCCTTTCGTGCGTGTATCACGGACAGGGAAGAATCAGTTAGCAAAAGTGTCAGCGTATGTGTTTACCATTTAGTGACGTGCACGTCAAAAGTTTCGATCGATATAGTGTTTGACTACTGCACTGCGTCATTTGTAAAGATCACAAATATGCGGCGTGTATATCGAGTGACGAAATATAAGAAATTGCATCCCCTGCGTAGTATTATTAGCCATTGTCTCGTACGAGTAATACGAGATTTGTCCGTTGTTTAAGTGTTTAAAGCCTTATTCTCGTCATTAAAATCGCAAATAGTCGTGATATACCCAGGAGATATTAGTGTATAAGTGATGAGAATGGAATATTGAGAGAAAACAAATACGGTTATTGGATATACACGACTATAATAAATCGACGACACCTGAAATAGGAATCTTAGTTGAGTCAGACACGTGTCCACTCGCGTGTTTTGTCAGAAACGTATCCTTTATATGAGGGTATAACACTGCGTACGTTCTAAATACACTATCATACTAGATACGGTGCCCTTTACTGTAGCGTTATATACTATATACAGTATAGTGTTACAGAATATGAGCAATTATTAAAATAAAAATACCCTGTCATGATAACAATCTGAGCATAACAGTACACTTTACATTGTTCCCATTCACTGTAACGTATAATAACGTGACCTTAGGGCTTACTGTTATATATTTATGCGAATAGATAGACCCTATAAACATACAACTGGCTGTGTATAGCTTATCTAAGTGGTTAATAAATATGTAAATCTGGTAATCATACTCTGACCAACGCTAGAAACCTCTTATTGATTAGTTTGTCGATAAGAATTGCACGGAGATTTATAGATCTTCTACTTGTAGAGGTTAAGTTATAATTTATAACGCTTAATTGCATTATTTTCTTTGTTTTACTCTGTAAATCTGATACAATAAAGCCTGCTTTCTTCCTCTTCCAACGAACCTATCCGGTTTACACAGGTTTTACTGTGTTTCCATACGTTTTATAGGAGTTTAAAGTGGGTTATACTTGTCATTTAATTAAATCTTAATGAGAAATTGGTCTTATACACTACAGCCTGCAATCTTATTATGCAATAATGTTATAATCGTTAATAACATTAATTCCTGGTTATTATAATTAATATAATAGTTAACTTCCAGCGTAACTGTCTATTGTTATATTAAGAAGCTTATGAAAATGATGTTACAGTCCCATCGTATAGGCTTTAATTATAAAAATAAGGCATAAATTTGCGTAATTCTTATCCCCGTCCTTCTCAACCTTTTACATTCGCACCCCCTAAACCATTGTGGAATTAGTACGCGATCTACCTGCAGCCAAGCGAGATTTAGTTATTGGGACTGTAACGTATTTGATTTAATGGTTTAAATAATTCTTTATAACTTGGCACTCCCTTCGGAATCACCATTCGCAGTTTCCTGTCAAAAGCCATAACACACAATCCACATTAATATAATTTTACAGGAGAAAGGAATAGGAGCTTCTCGTCACGAAACTTGGTTTATACGTTGAGATATTGCACATTGCGAGAGATTAAAAGGGGGGAATTAATACGTCATAAAGTTACTCCCCCGGGCACGAGTGACTTTTCCCATAAGTCGATAGATTTACTAGTGAATTTCCAAGTCTCGACCCCTACGAAAAACAAGCGTGACGAGATTTATGGGTTGTGTTTAGCATTGGGAAAATTACACCCGACTCCATAGCTCGAAACACGGGTAAAGGATTTAAAACAATAACCCGATTTTTGCCATAAACGACAATTTCTGTTGGTGTTAGCGAATTTCCCGTTTTCAATGCATCACGTGATCGTCCTTAATTAGAAACGGGCAATTAAAAGAGGTGGGAGAGAGAAAGAGGCAAACTGCCATTGGCAGGAACCGAAAGGGAAGGAAGGGGAGGGCAGATGACGTAGGCAAAACGGTGGAAACAGATTGGACGAAGAGAAAGAAGTATATCGATCGACACTCGACTAATATTACCAGTTGGCAATAAGTCATAAAGGTAGATAATAGTTACAAGCAAAACAGCCTATCTGATGACTATATTGATCATCCATCTTAACCTTATCCGCAACACTACTATTTTTCTAAACGTCTTTTCTCTATAACGTAACGAAATTTTATTAGCATGGCGTCACGTGAACTCTCTTTCTCCTTCCCTTCCCTCCACTCGCGCTCTACAAGAAAATTGACAACTGCGACTTCCATTTTAATCGCTAGATAAGCACAGAACGACACTCCAAGAGGCATACGATTTATGCCTCTTCGAGTGGGCCTAACGGTTAATTGACATAAAAGATAGGAGGGCTCTATTCCTTGTTATCAATGAGTCAACATACGATTCATTCGTCTCTAGAAAGCCGCAAACTACGTAAGTTTACACCCTCTTCGACGCTATTAATGCTATTCCTTTTCTTTCCATGTTTATTGTAATTAAATTAAACCGATTATACATAATACTTTCCCGCGAAATATGAGGATTCCTTTATCTCGATGGATACGATGGGAGGATCCCAAGTTCGGCTTTGCTCGTGTTAGATACAATACGAAGATCCTCGGTGTAGGCTTTGCTCGTGCTAGGTATGTGGAGATTCGCGTGTAAGCGTGCAAGTCTGAGACGAGGATCCTCAGTATAAGCTCTGTCGTACTAGATATGACCCGAGGATCCCTCTATAAGTTTTATCGTTCTAGATATAATACGAGGGTTTGTGATTATGTGCACATTTGTCCGTGCACTAGAAGAATCGCTCAGTTATTATTCACTTAACTAAGAATATTTGAAGCGTAAAAAAGAAGGAAAAGCATTTTATAAAATTAAAAATAGAGCAATTTATAAATGGTGTCATCTCCGAAGACAGAACGCAGACAGCCGACAAGCAGCGGGCAATTACTTCAGCGTGCGAAAATATTGCATCACTTTTTAATACCCCAGGCTATTTAGGTAAGTCGTAACGGTGTTGCGGCACGAGGAGGCAAATTTTAGGGGATTTCGAGCCTTATACGACGAGCGAAATCACTTTTAATAACAGGATTTTCGATCAAATTCACGCGTTTATATCCTCCTCCAGTTTAAGACAGAAAAATGTTCGGGACTTGTTGCGAGGTGGAGTAATTATCGTTGTTCTACATCTTTACAATGTTTAATTATAGTTTCGGAGAGGGGGGATATGAAAATAGGGGTGAGCAAACGTTTAATGCACGTTCTTATATTTATGAAAATGCAAAATATTTGTTGGCACAGGCCTGTGGCAAGAGCCATGCATCAATATTGAGAAAGAGATAAGGAGATTGGTCTGTCCGTCTGACGTGAGTGAAAATTGAGTTTCCATACTTTAAAGGTTCTATACTTTACAGGTGTGTAACGTTGCACGCATTTAAAGTATCAACCCGGTAGCTTAATTTTTTGAATATTTTTACATTTAAATTTGAAAATGGCGTCAAAGCCCGTACAGTTTTATTCAAATTTCAAAACAGGGTAATTCTATTATTTAACAAAAAGTAAAATAAGGTGTTACGGTCTGTTTCTCTTGTCTGACATTGCTCCTCGCTTAGTTCTTACCTCAAAAGCAAGTATGGTACAGTCGATCATTTCTGTGGTTCGGGCCGGAAATTCTTCGTCCAAACAGCATTTATAGTACATGTTTTTTATTAATTATTTATTATTTAAGATAAAAATACATAAAATTCGAACCCGGTATTAACCTGTATGGAGGAAAATCGAGTTAATAAGTGTCGAAGAGGTATAGAAATATAGCTTTATATAGACTGTAATAATGATAATAATTACAAAATTTGTGCATAAATGCCTTTCTACACCTGTACGAAACGTATAATTTATGAAACTTTTACTTGTCTTTCATTTACAAAGCTACATAGTAGATAAACCGATTGTTCGAAATGTACTTCCCAACCTTATGCTATTTTAGGCTTTAGTAACGTTATAAGGAATTTAAAATTGTAGATCGCGATCTACACGTTGATAAACACATATGACTCGAGGTAAACTTTTGTTTTAATCGTATTTTAAGTAAACTTTCAACACTTTTAATCGCTTAGTTTAATTATATAAATATTTATTTTCCTGTAAATAATTCAATGAAGATCGGAATAGACAGGCCGAAAATAAAAATCATAATTTTATTGTTCCTTCTGTCTTCTTACAAAATGGCAATTAAGAGTGATAATTAAGTTTTAAATTCTCTTAGAAAGTCTACACTCCTACGTAACACAAGTATTGAACTCTGACAATCGCTAGATCATTCATTCGCATTCACTTATTCAATTATTTCTCCACAGACTTCACCAGCAGCCTTTCCAGTGACCCCACCGACCTCGAGTTCCGCGCGAGCTGCAGCTCTTTTGAATCACGTGAACATAAACATGGCGCTGCTTCGACCCCTCAACTGCACTAACACCAGCATTTAAAGGACGTAATTCGGATAGGAATCGCTGTAAAGGTCGAAAAAAACTAGATTTAGAGCTTAGACTAATGCGTTTGCACCAGTTTAATGTGGAGAGAGGCGAGAGGAGAAGTCATCGATTGCCTCACCCCCCCTCGTCAGATGGGTCATATCCCAAGGACAAAAGCGATTAACTGTCTCCTTTTAGTCACGTGTTCGCTCTTCTTTACGTAAATTTGGATAAATATTATTTAAGGTGAAGGCCATCGCTCTTTTTAGAGGATGGTGCATGCTAAACGTGACATAATCTGAAGCCCGTGCATAGAGAATTCGATTTGTATATTCCCCCATCGATAAGGTGTAGTCTATCTCGCAGTAAAGAGAAAACTGGTCTCGTAAAGCCAGGGTATCTGTCGTTCTCTATCTCTTATGGCAGCTTTCTTCCTCTGCATCTGCAACAATAAATTTATCTTTCGATACCTTCGCCCTGGGTAATCGATTATTGTTGCCTTACACGGCCATTTTTTACTAACAATTGTATCTTTTACAATGGAAATTTACGGTTTAAGGGTCTAATTTTCTCGCGCAGTTGGTTTGTTTTAATTCTGTCCAGATGATCGGAGCAGCGGAACAAGAAGGCATCTTCAATGGGGGCTTTCAGAAAATGGCGTGCAATCCTAGAAAGATTTCACGAAATTTAAATCGTGTAAGGCTAGAATGAAAATTTAATTATCGAATGGAAAATTGGGCAGTTTGATAAATCTACTGTTTACCATTTAGCGAAAATATTTCAATTAATGGAAATTAAAGAATTTTCCGGCGTAACCGTAACCGAGTGTTTAAAATTTATAGGAAAACATCATGAAGATTTCATCGTTACGTTACGGCAACAAACAGGAAGAGTCGGGAAGAGCGTGACAATCTACCAATCAGAAACATTTTCTTTCAAACCGCAGCCTGCAAATTCGACGAGCTCGAAGATTGGCTGTACTGGATCCACTTTAATTGTCAGTCCTCCCCCGTGGACTAAAAATGATTGACGGATCCAACTTATCTCCACATCCCCCGTCGTTTCGGGGTCCTAATCACTATCGATTTGTCTCACTCCCCCTCCGGCAAGATCGAGAGCGTCACGTGACCGCCTGTCTAGCTTTCATTTTGTAAATGTTTACGCGATTTAAAACTATAAATACGCTTAAACTGCCTTTTATTAAGGACTTTACGGGATGCTAAAAAGACAAAGAATGCCGTACACTAGAGAAAATTGCCGCGCAGGAATGTCACACGACACCAAATCGAAAAGCCCCGTTCCTACAGTCGGATGCGGCCGGATTATTGATTAGAATTAACAGAATTTAATGACGATAACGCAATTAATTAAAGATTTTTCGATAGAAAATTTTGGGGGTACGGCGCCATTTTTCCACGATAAACACGGGACGTTCGTAGCATCGGAAACCACTAATTCGACTTGGGTTTTCCACGCTTCCCCCTTAAAGCGAGTGGAGTTTTGTATAAAAGTCCCCATACAGAAAGTAAGAATAATTAATATCGATCACGTGGACCACAGAAAATTTACACCCCGAGGCACCTCCTGTTATTGTAATCCAGACAAGCGAGGTGTTCCTGTCTGCACTTGTACTTTGTGCTTATCTTTTCGGTCCCCGTTTCGGGGCCTCTTATTCCCTGTTGGGGATGGCAGAAAATGTGTACTTCGGCAACATTGTAAGAAACGTGGCCCAAGTAAAAACCAGATGTTTTCTTTATAGGCTATACCCGGGCGTAACTCGTTTCGTTTTCGTAATTAAACACGCTCCATAAACGTAAATATTTTTGGGATCTTTTAATGCTACTTTAATGCTACATTTTCTTACATTTTCCAAAAGAAATAGCATTAATTGAGGGCTTCTTTCCAAGAAATTCCACATCTTCAACTGGAACTTCCAGCGGAATTTCTTGTTGATTCTTCGACTCCTCCGAAAATTCAATACCGACACCGTTTAATTCCGCATTTTTATTGTGTAATATTTAATAAATTGTCTTTTTTCCTCGTTCGTTAATGTTTTTTTATAGGAAACAGTAAGAATTTTTCGTATTTTTGTCTCAGGTAACGAGACGTGGTGATGTCAGAAATGTTCTTTGTCGAGTCAAATATCCGCTTGAAGGCAGCTTAATATTATATATAATCTCGAAAGATCTTGCTCGTTCGTGTTATATCATCACGCCAAATATGGCGCGAGAAGGAAATTCATCACAGAATCTGTTTTCATCGTATAAAACACATTTCGAAATCATGCAACCGGGATGAGTTCCAGCATCTCTCCGATTGATAAACTGTGCTATTCACTTACTGGTACTGCTGCAATTTACTGATACATTTCGAGCAGAAACTATAAAACATATTTCAATAACACCTGTACTTTACAAATGTTGCAGTTGCCGTTTATCCTGTCTCTTTTATTAAAAGATAACCCGCACGGATTTGCAAATCGTATTAAGTCTCCACCCTAATTTATTATTTTATAAGTATCGACGACTCTACCAAAAATATCTCTCGAAAGGCCCTATTAAATGCTTTGTAAGTTAAGAGATTGACGAGACACGTGGTTATCCAATAGGCCTGTATAAATAGAAAAGTATTGTCAATATTTGAAGACACTACGATTAACCATTTCTCAGATATATCGCAAATTAAGCGGTACTATCGCCAGTTCCTTCGTGTTTACTTAATATTTGGCACTTTTTCGTGTTCCCAAATATCAGACAAGGTGAAGTAAACCATCCAGTATCTCTGCAAATTAGTATTGTTAGCGCCGCTATGCAGTATTTACATCCACTTGTGGTTTTCCATTGACTAGCAGAATTTTAAGTAAATTTCCAGATGAAGTTTCTTTTTTACGTACAAGATAAAATTATGTTTTATCACAAATTATCATAAAACACTTACAAATGCGACCGTACACTTCGAACCATTCGTAAAACACTGAATTTCTGTACACCAAAATCTTGTTGCTTTTATACGCTAATTTATTGTTTCTAACAGTAAACTGCTTTATTACACATGTGCACGATGTGCTGTACATAAAACAAGGCTAATTACTGCGTTTTAAGTAGGAATTAATAAAAATATTGTACTACCCCTAGCAAACTCAAACTTTCAACAACTGCACCTCGAGTAAGCTTCTTCGTGTTTACTTAACATTACTTTGATGGAGACAAATCACTATTCAAGTCTGTGGAAGAAAAATACTGTAACTTTATGCAAATTATTTTACAAAATGTCGAGAAATTTGCATGTATTTTAGTGCCGTACATATAAAACTCTTTTTTTTTTTCTTGTCTTTCTATTGTAAAATTATTTTAAATATGTATAAAGTTAAAACATTTATATTAAATTTACGAAAGAATGTTTGTCTAGAAAGCTTTGTGCAGAGCTTTATAAATACAGAGTGGTCCAAAAGTCAATTTACCACTAAACAAATATTACTAAAATTGAGTACAATACACAAAGTACGACTCGATACACGTTCACGAGTATACCTAGAACACACGAAACAAAAAGTTAACTGATTTTTGGGCCACACCATATTCTCGACTTAGATTTTGTTGTTTTAATTAATTTTATTTAATCACTTCTGTACTTCTTCGTATATCTAAACACCGATCACACGTTTTTAGTGTTTATTGACTCGTACTTATGGCAGTAAATACCGAGTGACTCGCATACACGAATAAAAGTATGAGAACAAAAACTTTAAGTATATGTTTACTACACGCTGGTATATTTTTAAACAAGAAAAATACATAAACTAAACCTATATTTAGATCCGTTGACGTAGCTCTAATGACGCGTGAAGGGCTCTAATTATCGGATAATAAACGCCTTACATTAAGGAGATTCATCATTTTTGTTACTCGATAACAATTAATCTTTGGAACTAAGAAATATAACAACAAAAAACAATAAATTTTCTTTAAAAAAATTAAAAATAAAGAGATATTTGCCAGTTGTAAGTAATGATACTAAGTATTTTTAGTACTTAGTGTCTTCGTACTAATGCTGCTTACATTGTGGCACTAATTGATGGCCCGTGTTCTCTCAAACTTGCGAAATGTGCCACTTTCTCTAAATTTTTAATATTATTTGTTTATTTTTATATTAAAAAAATACAGATATTCATCGTCACTTTTCGTTTATACTCGTACAACAGCATCTTTGAGGAGACACCGGTATGACGCCAAGAATTGTGTGCCACTAGCTCAAAAAGGGTGAGATCTTCTGTCCTGTACTACGAAGCAACACCTTGAATTATTGTTCCGAGGGATGCTTTGAATTAATTTTGAGTACTGTAGGTTACACCCTTTCTGAAAGGGAGATCGATCGTATACGGATGCCACTCTTCTGAAATATCTTAACACATAAATCGTGACTTTCAACGTTCGTTTTCCTCAAATTTTGGCACACGAGGAGTATCTGAACTGTGTAGCACAGCGTTAACCTATTCGAATTAACTGGTTAACAGGTAATTTCTGAGTACGGGCACAAAGCTCGAGCCGTAGCCACAGCTTGTAGTCTCCCGCGTATACAGATAACAGTGGACAAACGTAAATTAATGCGAG
The DNA here is from genome assembly GCF_000671375.1 of Centruroides sculpturatus. Taxonomy (NCBI): domain Eukaryota; kingdom Metazoa; phylum Arthropoda; class Arachnida; order Scorpiones; family Buthidae; genus Centruroides; species Centruroides sculpturatus. Next base: position 24,685 of record NW_019385183.1, read on the forward strand.
TAAAATTGAAAAAAAAATCGATTTTGCATCCTTTAGTGTAGAAGTTAAAAGTGTAAATTACTATAAAACTTCACCCTTATAACTTATTAAATACGTTTTAAAGGCTCCAAAGGTCGCTAAAATTCCAATCGATCACATTATACCGTTGCATAATGTGATTGATTATAATCTTAGCAACATTCGTCGCTGCACACCATACTTAATAGACTATAAAATTGAAAATTTTACTGCGACTTTATAGCTTGGATGTTGTATTATAATTATTTTATAGAGAATAAGTTTAGAATCTTTAAATAACCCGCCAATAAACCATAAATTAAATGTTTAATTAGAGGTATTTAATTACGGTTAGTGAACATTTCCTTAATAAAACATTAAATTACAGCCAAACCCGTAAACAACGGACAACGACGAAAAGAAAAAAAAATCTACCGTTGTTTGGAGATTATTTTGTACGCAGTTGTGTTCAATCTTCTTGAGAAAATGGCCGCCGTTTAGAGGTGTCCGTTATTACAGGTTCGATTGTATATATATATTTTTTATCAATCATAGCAAGTGTTTGTTTTTCGAAGCACACATTAGATTATAATTCCAATGAGTTGCGGTAGTAGATGTTTATCTATCATTAGTTTGTGCATAGTCTTGTCTTATTCATCGTTCTATTCCCGGGGGTGCTGTTACAGATAACAAGCCACCAGCCTTAGGTTACGTTAGAACCGCAGTTTTACCGTTATTACCTTCTGTAATCCTAAAATTGTATTAAAAATTATTTTTATACGTAATCTTTTGGGGAAAAAAATATATTTTGGGGTATTCCTTTGGGTAATAAATCGAGTTTATCGAACGCTTCGCTCGCGGGTTTGATGTACATTTTTTTTTTAAATTCGCAAAAATAATCACCTCTACTGTGTTAATTTTTGTCTATATTGCCTCTCGTGCAAGTATTTTTTTTTTATATTTTAAATGGTCACAATTGGCTTTAGATAATTGGAGATTCTTAAGAGATAAGAGAATTTAGAGGAGTAATAAAATATGTGTATATGTGTACATAAATTGTGTGTAATCACAATCGTTCGTTGTACAAAAAGATACAGCACTTAATTGCCTCGAAGAACTGCGGGGAGATAGATCTAGTCGTAGTCAGCATTTTTATTTTTTTTATTTTTTTATTTTTACGTCTCAGCAGAATTGCAAGAGGGTCGAATTTTATTTTATCGATTTGTTAAGATTTCTAGCTCAACTTAACAATAAATTCAAATAATTTGTTCAAATATTGGTCTTATTTTAATTTAATTCTCTCTATAAATTCTTTAGGAAACGTAATTTTTATTACAATTAGCATTTATTATTATTATTATTATTAAATAAGTTTAGTCATAAAATAATTCCGGAGTAATTGCAAAAGACAAAATCAGCCTAAAAACAAAAATAAATCTAAAAATATTAGTGGTTCTTGGCGAAATAAGTAAGATACAAAACATTTTTTTAAAATGTTTAAACTGATTGGTTGATGAGATAGTCGTTAAGCGGAGACACGCTTTTATTTGCTTATTTAAATTTATTCGACCAATAGTCGTTAAAATTATTGATTTTTAAATTTTTTTTACATGCATCTCGCTTATATTACGAGGAACGACTTGTATTTATGAAAAATCTTAATTGTCTGTTTTCTGCACTATTTCCAAAGCTATTTCTGCTTATTTACGTTTCAATCTGAATCAATTTTTTACGTTTTTATTGTAATTTAACACGACTAATAACCGTAAAATAAAACTTAATAATACAGGTTGTTCTCTATACGTATACATAGGATAATTTTGTAATTTCGAGGTCATTTCGGTTCGAAAAAATCATTAAAAACTCGCTGCCATTACGTGATATACAATCATTTGAACGTCGATACCATAAAATTTGTGGACTGTTCCCATATAAGGATATTAAAATTCAATTTTATTAAGTTTATGTTTACGCTATTTAATGCTAATTTTTGCCATTCACGTTGTTTGTCGGTGAATTTTCGTTTGTTCTTCGACAAATTTAAATATTTGTTTACTTTTTCTGCCAATTAGGCCAATAAATAACTTTATGCAAAATTATACAAAAAATAAAAGATAAATCGAGTTTAACATTTTTATTTATTATAAAAATATTTAAAATTCTTTTTTAGAATTCTAGATTTCTCGTTAGTACCGGAAAGTTTAGGACTCTCGCAAGGTCTAGGAACCTTGTGAGAGTTAGTAGACTACGATTCTCGTTCGTACCGGAAACGGTAGCGTAACCAGGCCCCTGGGGCCCTCCCCGGTTTCTAATACAAGTACTAACGAATATAGGATTGCACGTTTAATTCAGGCCCATCGGTTCTAGTTACATTACTGACTGGAAAACATCCTAGAAGGGCTAATTAGCAGGCTATATTCTTAGTTAGTTCATTAACCTGACTCGGTTCATAGCCAAAACCAGTTAACGGCAGGCATACATTTGTGTTTGAGGCCTCACAAAGGGCGAGAGTCCGTGGGAAAACAAAGCTACAGAATGAAATAAACCACGTTAGAATTTATTTAATATGAGCAAATTAACAAAATACCGCGAATAATTATGTATTTATTCTGATTTATTTATAATTATTCAAATACAGTATTTTATTTTTGTAACCGAAACAAAAGTATTTAAAGATAACTATTAATTTGCATAGGAAAAAATGTAAAACTGTATTTTAAAATTAGAAAAATTGAGTCGTTTTACAAGGTTATTCGAGAAATATTTAATAAATTTAAGAATATTTTTATTGGATAAACAGCAAAATAATCGATCATTATTCATCATTTTAATATATTAATAACCACTAATCTATTGCCTCATCGATTTTTCCTCGGCTCTTCGTGCAAACTCCTGGCCTTGTAAATGATATTTTAACTCAAAAAATATTCAAAAATATAAATAATAAATAGATCTTATCGCTTTTATTAATAATGGTTTATGATTAATTTTATAAATTCGATAAACGGATGATATATGAATAACGATAGGAACGTACGGCGTATCATTATGTATTATGGTGGATTCTCTTTTATAAATAACGTATACCGTTCTAATAAATTATTAAATAGCTAATTTATTAACTCCTACTTATCTTTTATGAATTGATTTTATAATATTCTTTACTCTACCTGTATTAAATTTAATCAAAGTAAAGAATCCTTACGTAGTGCCTGTGATAATGACAAGGTTTCTATTGTTGTGAGGGGTAAAGTATAGAGATTAACAATCGGTTTGATAAGGGATCCAGGATCGAATCGTGTCCGATTTGCTTCTCTGTGTTTACTAATTCGTCTCCACTTTAGTGTATACTTTCCATTTGCAACCACTCCCATGGCTAAGAACCACACCTCGCCTTCTGCGTATGCTTTGTGCTCTCTTCGTTCCACCCCTAGTTAAACCGAACTACCGAAACGAGTATTGCTCCATCGAAGACATCCTCCTAGTCTGTCCTACAGAATTTTCATCTGGCTTATGTTTTTAGGTTGGCCCACTGCTTAACCAGTTTATCTTCTTGCCTCGCCCGCACCTCACCCACTTCCTATACCATTATGGGTTCGGCTGGTAGGTAATGGACGTGTGACGTGCCCATTCTTCCTTGGAAGAATTAAATCTCTTCCAGGACAGAAGGGAGTAATGGGTAGAGAATAACAGTAATTAATCTATGGAATTATAGTAGAAACAGTAAAATAAATTACACGGGAGAAGCCGCAGTTGCAAAGGCGATATTAGGGCATAAGAATATCGTAAATAAAAATCATTTAGTGTTATCGATCGATATCGATCCGGAGCCAACCAATTGAAGATTTCGATTAATTATTATACCACTTTTAGCATAGTAGAGGCTACTACACGCGACCCATTGACGGTGATATCGATCCACAAGACTGCATTCAGTCTTCTTGCTGGGCATCTTGCGCTCCTACACTTACTATGTTACTTTTCAATGGATTATTACGCATCCCCTACACATAAAACAACCCATAGATTAATATAATACACATAAAACCATATTTATACATAAAAAATACATTTAGCAACAGCTTTAATTGCATTTTTACGCGTTAATCTTAGGAGGATGATTGTGTCCTTACACATTTATCAAATTTCTGATGCTTTTTTTAAATATATTCTACGTATTTATTGTATAAATAAGCAGTAAAAACCGGTTTAAAATAATAATTTTTGACGTTTTTCTCTACTTTGGCTCGGGCATTGTATGCAAATGAGCCTATTAAAATTCTTTAGCAACTCGATATATCTAGATATAAACAATAAAATTTAACGATTCTCTGTAGATTTTTCAGAGTGAAGAGAGACAGAACGATGGATAAATTATTGACGTTTCTGTCTACCTGTCGTCTAGACTCAATCCTTGACTAAACCTATATCCGGGGAAGAATGAGAAATGGTTAATTCTCAATTAATCATGTCTCAACTTTCTTAAGAGTGGTCAATACTTCAGTCTCTTCCTTCCTCTCCGTTTGATTATAAGAACAGAAGGAAGCGGAGGTTGAAATATCGACCCCCTTCTCGGTTATGGATCTCGAAAAGTTACATTATGATTAATTGAGAATTAATCATCCCTCGACTTTCTTAAGACGTAGACTTTATATACAAGACCGACAACTTTCTGTCTTTCTGTATAAAAGACATTTGCAATCGTCTTTATTATTATTGCAAGATCGATCATTTCTCTTCAAGTTTTATCCATTAATATAGCATCAGTCGCATCAGAAATTGTAATTTTTTCTTATTTCCAGCATTTATTTCCTTATTTATCTTTAAGAACATTCAAACGGCAATTATTTTTCGTTAAATTTACAAATATTCTACGCCAAATAGAATTCCTTTTTTTCATAAATTAACGTTCTTACATGCGAAAATTCGATTTTTCTGCTATTCTTTTCCAGTTAATTCTTCTAAAAAATATTCAAATGTATAGATTAATCTACAAGAAAGCGATAGAAAAGGTAATTTTCCTTTGTAATTAATGTTTTTATTTCATGAAAAATGAAATTAAACGTCTTACATAACGCATTATGCTTTGGATCTTCGGGCCAAAGTCTCATTCTATTCAATTACACGAATACGTAGAAGACAAATAATTTATTTATCTATTTATTTTTTGTTAACGGCATAATTACTCTCTTAATTTCATTTATTCTCATTAATAATTGCTTTAAATTAAATTATTGATAGTATTAATCACGGCGTAGATCCTGTAAATAGTATTTATCACAAGGTATACATCTACACACCGCCACACTATGTTAAATTATTGATATTTATCATAACTGTAAAGTCTGTAAATGGTATTTATCATAGTGATAGAGTATTTAGGTGTATACCTTACCATTAAATTGCTAGTAACTATCACTATAGACTAATGCCTATAGTGTAAAGTCTGTAAATTAATGCTGTACGCTAAATTACTGGTGTTTATCATACTGTAAAATCTATATTTTTGGCTTTAAATTACTGATATTTAGAATTTTTACATGTTGTAGTAAGTTCTGACATTAACAGTGCTCCATCTTGTAAATAGAAGCATTTGTAAGATGGAGCACTTAGAGTACAAAAAGTATTATTAATCAGGATCTCAGATGCCATTTGCAGGTTCTGCAATTATGATAAATACCAAATAACTTAATGTAAATCATAATAATAGGTTTGTAGTGTATAACAAGAATCGGTTCATACCGGATAATTGGATACAGATCATCACCTATTGTTTCCATTAAGGATCTAGACTTTGTTTAAGTTCCTTCACACAATAGGGTATAAAGGGCGAGAAAATATATTTAAAATTTAGTAAATCATAATTTAATTCTGTACAGGGGGAGAAGAAGGGAAGAAGAAAGGAAAAAAAAAGAAAATGGTATTGATTATTGATATTCAATATGGAACACACAACCGAGATATATTTAAAATCAGCAGAAAATACCGCATTTTATTGATTTTGTAGAATCAATATCAACAAAGCTCTTAATTAGCATTCAGACTAAAGAATTATGTTTAATGATGCAAACAGTATCGTGTCCTATCGTCTACCCATATTATGATTTTAAACTGCGCCAGACGGGTTATTATATTTAATAATTAAATTAATTTTTTATAAATTTACATTCGTATGTTAGATACGAAGAGTAGCGAAGAGCATACCAGACAAGAGTGCAGACTGTTGGACTCAGAACCCATTTCCAAGGTCATATGCCATACCCAACTATTGTCCTTTTTTTTCTGTAAGGCATTCGCAGATAGTAGGTTAGTTGCCCTCTTCCAGGTAGGCGTATCAATGACGTTTCTTTTTAATCTCTCTATCGAGTTTCTAGACATATTTATACTATAAAAATACGGAAATATTGTTTAGTAGTACTGTACTCTCGGTATACATCGATCTGGAAGCCTTCTGGATGTATTGTACAGTACATGATCAATTGTTTAATGACACTGTCCGCATTGATCATCTACATCTAGAAGTCTGAAAGCCTTCTAGATTTAATTAATTAAGCTAATAACGCTAAAACTTTAGTGGTTTACATCGAAAACAGTGTAAATAATTGAGAGAATTGTAGAAAATAATACTATAAGCCGGATTTAAATTTGTACTTCTAACAATCTAGAAGACTTCTACGTACAGCGAGAATATTAACGTCGAAAATTAGGTGGTTTGGGGGGAGAAAATGATATAAATAAGTGAAAATTGTTAGAAAATAATATCTAGAAGACTTCTAAATATTATTTTCTATCATAAATCTGGAAATTTAAATGCAGCTGATCAATTGTTTAATCACTTTGATTTGTTTACATTTACGTGTCTAAACACTTCTGGATGCAATTAATTAAATTGATAACACTAAAAATTTTAGAAAATAATACTATAAGCTCCATTTAAATAGAGATATTCGTCAATGTGAAGGCTGCTTAATAGTACTGTCTACATTGTTAGTTGCACCCAGAAGGCCTCTACATACAAATAATTAACCGAATAACACTATAAGTGTGGTAATTTCGACGAAATAAACAGTATGAATGAATAAAAAATTGTAGAAAATACTTTATAAAAGTGTTATTTTAATATTTAAATCATAAACAGAAATCTGTATGGTGTTGTTTTAGTGAAATTTCTTTGTAAAGTAAACACTAAATCTGCTTATTTTTCTTAAGGTGATAAGAACTAATTTACTTTTCTGCGTTGGAAAAACCTTTTCATTGTTTATCTTTTAGTCTGATTCTTGAATAAACTAGTTTTTTATACACACAAAAATAGTTACTTGCAGGATAAAAGTACTTTAAAATAGTGTCTGCGTGGCTTTGTGTTTTGTGCATCTTTCAGCTCGATTGTTATCTTTAATTAAAGGGAAATATTGATAAATTTTATTCTCGAACGGTTATTTTTCTATAAATAAATGTTCAAGAACAACTGGAAGGTATTTGTATCTTTAGAGTACTAACAAGCCAAAGGAAGTGTTTAAGACTTCTATTGTTGTTCTCTGTATGAGGAAAATATATTAGCATTGTCGAAGGATTATTTATAGATAAATATAAGTAAACTATATGAAAATATAAATAAAATCCTCTATAATGTACACAATTATCCACCGTAATCAGCATGGAAATGTCATAAATTGTTACAGACTCTCCCTCTTTTAGTGTAACCAGATGTGTTTTGCTAATTGTCATGTGTTTTGCTAAATTTTGTTCAGAAATATCCGAAACAATGGAATGTTTTATTGAAATTGTTTAAAAAATGGTAACAAATTAGAGCAAAGTGATAAATGAGATTAATATCACACGTTACGCGTACAACCTGTTAACAGAATGGTGTGATATGTGCTAAATATATAACGAGATTTGGATCAAAGTGTGTAATTAAACTCGAAAATACGACGTTAAAGATTTGTAACTGGTTAAATACAGTGTTACGTTAATTTAAATACTAGATTTATAAGAGGCCTTTACTTCCAGCAGCAAATTATAACACGTAAAAATATCAGGCTCTAAGCTATAATGTACGAGGCCACCAGCTAACAACACACATAAAAGTATGACGTTCTATCTTAAGCCTTAATATATAAGCTAATAGGCCTTTTCCATTCACCAAATTATAATACATAAAGGCCCTAAGAGTATTTCTTAAAATTCAAACACGAAAACATTACTAAGGAAGGAACACTAAATATAAGTCTAAATACGCAATATTAATCCTATAATAATCTGTTTTATAAAGCGTAGGGTGGTCCAGTAGTCAGTTAACAGTTAACTGACTTCTGGACCACCCTACGTTTGAACGTAACGCTAAAGTTGCATATAGCAGGCATTTTTTTTTATCGTTTATTCATCGAAACGGAACGAAAACGATTAAATAATTTACAAGTAAGCGTATGGGGTGGTCCAGAAATCGATTAACCAAAGATAAAACGAAGCGCATTCACCCGGTTAACCGATTTTCGGGCCACCCTGGTAACTCAACAGAGTTGCACTTGGTACCGTATTCACATTCAACAGAACGAGGAGGGCGACGTTTGACGTCACAAGGTGACCGATACGGAAACCCGAAAATATCCCTAACTAACACCACCGTATAACAGAGATTTTCGATAATGGTAAGCCATAGAACAGTCGATAATAAGTGCATTCGATTAAGCTTTTGATATAGCGTAGAGAAACCGCACAAATCACCCGTTATAACGTCGCGGTGGACCGTATTACCAAGGCAAAAAGCTTTAATATAGTGTTTTAATAATTCGAAAGGTTCACAAACAACGAAACCATTTCTGTCAATGGACGTTTCTCTCTCCTTTTTTTTCCTCCTCTCGAGGGAATAACCAAAAATTCGAAATAAGCAATCATTAGTTTGAAACAGATGCCTTTATCTCACAAGAACGGCATCGAAATTCTCAGAATAGGACCCGGACAGAACCACCTGCGCTTAGTCTCCGAGAAGACTAAACAGCTGCTTTGATTCCCGTATACTCCGATACCATCTTGGAATAAAATCGAGAAAATACGGATATTCTAGAGTACTTGCTAAATATTTAGAAGGCCTCACGCTACGTAAAACACGGCAAGAATACAACGTGGAAGGTTTACACTTATGTTTAGTGTTTTTTTTTTTTAGTAATTTTCTAGCGTTTGAACTGTAAAAAGTTCCGTCGGGCTCTAAGCTAAACGAGTTAAGGCCTCACATTTTCGTCTGTATTATAATTTGGAAGAAGGAAAGGGCCTCTTATACACTACAGCTTAAAGCCTCGCATTTTTATATGTATTATTATTTGTTGGAAGTAAAGGCTCTGTTATATATCGTAGCATAGAGCCTGACACCTTTACGTATATTGTCATTTGGAGAAAAGAAAGGACCTTTTTTATGTTATAGTTTAAGACTGCCAGTCTGTCCTCCACGAATTCAATAAAAAAAAAATATATTATTTCTGTACGGAGACGTTCGTTTGTCTGTTTGAATTATTAAGGAAAGTAAACTAACTTTTAATGCTTTGAAAATAAATTTAATGTTGATATTGTTATTATTTTAATTTAATTTTTCAAATGAATTAATTAGGATAGAAATCGGTTTAATTATCAGTTAATTTACTTGTCCCCGGCCGCGGTATATCGAGTGGCCACAAGAAATACCACGTGCCAAACAAAGAAACAGACAAAGGACATAATAGAAAAGACCAGAAAGGTATATTAAAATCTTGTTTCTGTTTAGGTCTTTGTTTCTATTTTTAGATAAATTTACAGGTTTTTAAGTCATTTTACCAGGCAATTAGCCGGTAAACGATATAAAACGAGTGGTTTTGTTTACTGGTGGCTTAGAACAAGGCAGAGAAGGTAGAAAGGTAGAAGTGCTTTTCATATTTTAGTATTATCTTAAAGACGAGAGATAAGTGAAATAATTAAAAAAGGAATTATTAAATCTCGGTTTTCTTTTCTACAACTAATGTTTTTGTACAGTTAAAATATTACAACTGTACACAAAAGATTTATTTCTATTCATCCATCTTACAATGTATGACAACCGTTCTACTTTTAACAAAGAAAGGAAAGGAATGCCACTAACACGTCGTATAAACTGTTTTATTTAAGATTTTAAACAATTTTTTAATTTCTTTTTTTGTTTTATTATTCTCTCCCCTCGAGGGAAGCGAGTTTTACGCCATTTTTAGTAGTGTTATTGTATTAATTTGAAGGATTTTATACATTTTTTTTCTTCGTGTACGTTGTGTAGTGTTGTGTTGTCCTGTGTTTTGTACGTGTGTGTGTTTCCTGTAAAATATTTTATTATATATAAATTTATTAATTGGAATATTAATTTTCTGTTAGTCTAATCATTTTACGTTTTTGTTTTGTTATTGTTTTAGTCCAGGTTTATATTACTTTTAAGATTATTTTAATTTTCATTATATTCTTTTGGTGTAAGACTTCCATCGGTAAAGGAACGAAGCGGGGGGGGGAATGTAGTCGAAAAGGTAGAAAATATATAAAAAGGAGGGTTTATTAGTTTCGGAAGGGACGTATGCTATCGACCTTTTGTAACGAGCGTCTAGATTCGCCTATATGATTCCGTAATAGTAGGTTAGAAATGCCCAGATGTCTGACGTAGACAAGGCAGCTCTCGACCCCCGGACCAAAACAAAAAATGGATCGCTTTATCTATAGAATTCATTCGTCTTTTTGCTAATTGACTCCCATTCGGTTTGTTAGCACTTTAAGAAATCTTTTGATGTATGGAAGGGAGGCAAACCTTTGAAGGCCTCTTCGATCGTACACTCGGCTTTCGTTATTGATGTCCGACCATTTTTAGGCATTCTGCAAAGAGAAAAATCTTTGAATTCTATCGAACAAAAACATTCAAAGTTCGAGTAGAAATGCATTCCAAACAAATACAAAAAAAGGAGATTAATAATGTTTGTTGTTTCCGAATATTCTGTGATTTTTCTGTTTGTTCCTTTGTCTTTTCTTCTTTATCTCTTCGAGTAGACACGTTTTTATTTCGACAATTTCTTTGTCCACTCGTAGCGTGTACGCGACAAAGATTTCGACGTTCTAAGCGTTTTACTTCGTTATATCGAAGGGATTTGAGTATCAGAAGCAGTTTTCTATTGGCTAAACTGCAGTGTAGGGCCTGGCGCTTACGTCCTGTAAAATACATTGCATAGTTTACGTATAAAACCGGGAAAAAGTGTGGAAAGTACGAAGTAAACGGGCGAAATTTCCATTTATTCTGGCGCCAAATGTGCAAAAATTACGCACTTAATCCTTCCATTAAAACAATTACGTGGAACAATTTTATAATAAATACGTCAAAGCTATTAGAAATTGCTTTTTATCTAATTAAAAATCATATCCGCAGCTGCTTATTATATCATCTTATCGTTCCATCGTATAAATCAATATCACAATTTAAGTGATCCTCTTTATAATTTATTATTGGTCAAATTACGCCCCGAGGCCCGAGCGACCTTGAACCCGACTGTCACTAATTTTACACCAGTTAAAATATATTTATACAAAGGAATCGTTTATAACGTTCGACTACGGATAAACTCGCATCTCTCCCGTTCTAAACAATAAAATTCCCTCGGTTTTACGTTTCCCACCTCCCTATAGTCCAGCGTTATTATAATATAAAAGACGTTATAAATGATTTTCCGTAGGGACGATGCGGCAAAGATGTGTTAAGTCTCACTTGTAGAACGGAATACAAAAACAATTTAGGGATTCAGGTCGTCTCCTACACTTATCCTTTTCACCACTTCTGTTAGAAGGTCTCCACTCGGAATGGAGGCACTCCATAGCTCCTATGTACAGTACAGACGTACGGTACAGCTGCTAGACCGACTACTCCACCTCAATTTACGTCTTACAAAGTATTAATTCGTATTCTTTCCTAATTTATATCATTCGAAAATAATTATAAACTCGGTGAGACGAGAACGACAGCTCTTATTTAGTGTAGTACTCGATGTAACGTATCATTTTGACCTAGTGAACCCGGTTATAACGCTAGGAAGGCGAATTTAATTGTTACTTTCTGGCCTTTGTAAACGTTTGAAAAATGTTTAAGAGGGAATTTAACGTTGGAAGACGTCTTAGATCTTTCCTCTTTATATCTAATGTTCTGTATATTTCCATTTTATTTGAATTTAGAACACTCGTTTGTAGAATAAATAATTCTTTTAAAACTTATATTGAGAGTTTCTTTCGGAAATTTTGATATTTTCTCTTATAAATCTTTTTATTTTAATGTTAACAATTTGTCTTGCCCCGGTGCAGTTTGCATTGTAGCTGTTACTATGTACTGTAGTCCTCATCCTGCATCATAAAAGATCCCAAAACCCTAAGGGGGTCGTCCTTTAAGGAGTTAAATTTCTTTCTATAAGACTTATCGATCGAAAAGCAAAGTTATGCACTTTGTAAAGGAAGATAAATTAAATCGATTTGCAACTAACAAAGGAAGAATTTCAGAAGTTATCCTTTATTTTATTTCCATTTTCTTTGGCCGCCGACGTTAAAAATCGGGTATTAATTCTAAAAAACCGGAGCATTTATCAAATTAAAAGTGATAATGGAGTGTAGAATTACGTAGGATCTATACGGCGCGTACCCTCGATTCTTCTTCTGTATGCTAATTTAGTAAGAGAAAACACAAAAAGAATAAGCCATACATAAATAATAAAGCGTGTATTTTTACATCCTCTCCTCCTAACCTTAGCCTATATTAAAGTTAAATTAAGATGGTATCCATTGATGCGTTTTGCTGTTAAGGTTTTTCCAGATAAAGTAAGTTCTATTTACCAAATCATTATCTCTTGAAATCATTAAAGAAAACAGTTTCGTTAAGGGGGAGCAGAGAAGGGTTTAATCTGTATGCAGATACGTAGCCCGCAGTGGTCTGATGTTTTGCATGCATAAATCATGAGGTTCTGCTACAACCGACCAGAACAATTAGGATGAACCTCGTAATTCTCATTCTTCTATATGTGATGTAAGATGCGAAGAGATGAAGCATCTTCTTCTTCTTCTTTCGCATTTTTTGGCCCGTCCACCGGGATATTTTCCACTCAAATTTTACATTTGTCATCTCTGGGAACTTGTCGGGGATTTTAAAGACACACAACTGGCTTACGTAACACTAAAATTAGCATTTAAAGCTAATTTTAAAATGTCATACAAGCTCGTTTATGCATTCCCTCTTCGATTTTTGCTCCAAATGCGTTATTTTGCAGGGAACTAAATATATAAAACTTAGTTAAGGATGTTGAATATAATTTCAATTAATTAAAAAAATATTAAAACTTGTTTAAATCCGTCTTACTCGGTGGAAGAAGGATGTTATATGCAAATTTAAAATGTAGAGTAGGCCTAAATAAATAATTCATGACGACTAAAGATTAAAATAAGAATAAAAATAAAATAAAAATACCATCTTTTAAGTGGAAGGTATGTTTTATAACAATATTCTTTTGTTTTTTAAATTGTTCCCTTCGTAGAAAATCGCTTAATAATCCCGACTGAAGTTAAATTCTTTCGTAAATTCCGTTATTAAAGATCACAATTTCTCCATAAATTAATTGCCTTCTTTCCATAGGCCTTCACAATTTCTACGCTTTAACTATTTAGAAACGTGTTATAATTCATTTACGCCCGATTTTAAGCGCTTAAAATCACTTGTTAAGGAATTAGGATCGAAATTTTAATGGTCAACTGCGCTTAGAAGTGTTAAAAACTCCTCGTAATTTTCTAAAATGTGTGTTAATAGTTAGACAAAAAACACATTAATTGTAACGAATTTCATTTATAATTTAATCGCTGGGTTATATAGAACCTTCTACGCCAACCTTTTCACATTTATCTCACATCCAGCGAAGGTAGTAAGTAGTTTTTATTATTATTGTATCATACAATTGAAAGTGAACTCACTCTACACAGTGCCTATAGAATTATAAGAATGTTTTTGTATGTAACTTTGTATCTAAATTATTAGGTATACAAAACCTTCTGCCAGTTCGCATAAAGTAGTACTTTTTTTATTATTATTTATCTGAGGCTAAAACGTATTGATTTATAAAAGTTTCCCCTCTATACGTAGGCCGTAAGCCTCTTGTATTTTATGTATAATTAACGATTTATATACAGCACGATATAAATATATTAAACCTTATCATATCGCTATAGTAACAATGTATAAGAACTTTGTCTTATCATTATTTTACGTAAGTATTTCGTCGACAGTTTTCTTAAGGTTGCACCTATAACCCCGTTAAAACGAATTTTACCCGTAAATAGATGAAGTACAGTACATCTCTCTGTTATCCATAAAGGCTACCATTGTACAAAGCCTAATTAGAGTATATAAAAATGATCCTTCCCATACCAGTTAAAGCATCTTTACAGGAGTTTGCACTTTGCATTTGTACACAACTTCACTATCTAAACCAGCGCTTTAAATATGGCTCAATCTTTACAGTATTTACACCAATAAAAGGTAGCTTTATACAGTGTTTTCGAGTGGTAAAGCAACACCTTACACAGGTTAGTAATAGGACGGGAGCCTTAAAGATTATAAAAAGGCTCTTTTGTATATTGTAAATAGAGAAACCTGGTTGACATACAGTGTCGACAGTGGTATATGTAATTGTAGTGTAGTTAAAGGCTGTTGTTATTAACTCGTAACTATATTTTTATTGGTTACAGACGAGGTGGAAGCGGTCAGAGGTGACGTCGAGCACCTTTTCGTCGGATTAATTTGGACCAGATTCGAAGACAATACAACAAAACAATTTTTAACGTCGCCAACAAATATCACTGGACTGTGTTGGTCTCTCCGGCGGCGCATGCTCTGTTGGGCCTAGTCTGCAGCGTCGGCTGCAATGGCAGGCAATGAGACCTCGGCAGACATGGCCATGTGTACAGACAGTGAAGTGACTAAACTGAGAGGCACGAAAATTTTTGTAAGTGTGGAAGAGGCCTTAATTGACGTGCTGATTGTATCGTACCATTGCGACAGCAAGGTCTTCCAAGGTGCGTTATTGGACGTTAGTAAGAAGTAAGTACCGTGTCCGATGCAATAATTAACAAAAATAAAACATTTTAAATGGGAATTAAGAACGAAAACGACGGATGTCACCTTTAATTTATGCACGAAAACGCCACCGTACCACACACGTCACTTACACTACACTGACACTTCCCCCCTCTCTCTCTCGCAAGATTTTTAACAAGTGCAACCCTCGTCTCTCCTTCCAAACGTCTTTTAGTATTTACATTCAAACGCCTTTTTTTTAATCGAAGGAAGAAAATTAATAAATTTTAAGTGTCAAGTTTGAGTAAATGTCGAAGGTGGCACGAAATCACGCTGGACATTGTTTTGTCATCGCAATTCAATTAAATCTCCGTCGTATTTAAATAAAAAAAAAATAATAATAATTTAAATTAAATATTTAATTAGGCCAATATTCGTGTTTAGATCCTATTTGCAGTCACCTACAGAAGAAAAAAAAAAAAGAAAGGAAACTGTATCCAATTACTAAAGTTGATTCTGTTAAACAGTAAAGGAACTTTGAACCGTTCTTATCTATACTTTTTTTTCTATCTAGTCGTGATGTTAATTTATGTCCTATTGTATTATACTTTTAACAAATTATTTAGCTATTCATCTAAATTATAAAAAAATATTACATGCTTTTTTCTCCTCCTCCATCTGTAAACATTAATTACAATTCTGATCCCCCCTTTTTTTTCATTAAATGGAGGGAAAAAACAGGGGTTAATGTTTTGATTTTGAACCGTCAAACAAGGTTCAAGGTGACTTAAATTGTGCATTCTAATCACATATTTTTATTTTAAACATTTCATTATTAGCTGGTTCATTATTTTTCTATTGAGTCTAGTCATGTTTATGCAGTAAAATATTGCTTGTTGTTGCTAGAAATTATTGAAAAATATTGTAATTTTATAAATTTTAAATTTTATTAATTCTATTTAAACTTATCAGCACACGTGTAAGATTAGATAAATGTTGATGTGTTATTTAAATAATTTACATTTAAGCATGTGGTGTTTACATATGGTTATAATAACTGTTTCGCTTGTGGTATGTGACACTCATTCTCTGATTTATTATAAATTCGGCTTTAAAAAGGTCAAAAATCAATTATTCTTATGATGAAACCGTAAACAGATTTCAAATTCTAACACACTTCACCCGAATTAATATTGTTAACGAAGTGTTTTATGCTAGTTTAAAAAATCTCAGTAAATTATTTTGAATTTTTTGTCATATAAAGTACAGTTTTGGTGATGTGTATTGTTATTGAAGATGGCTTTTCCTGTACTTGTAAGTGTTCTGTCTCTCATCTGACCTGTTTTGGGTTATTGATATTGTTCCTTTTTTTATATATTAAAACTCCGAAATCAAATTCTTTAAAGTAACTTTAAACAGATGCCAAGTTCTAATATTTCATCCCCATGATTTATGAATCAAAATTTACTCTAAAGTGAGCCTCATTTCTATTCAAAACTTCTAATTATTTTAAGTTTTATTTTAAATATTTAAAAATTTTTGAGTGTTATAATTACAGTTTACCTGTATTTTGTCTTATTATTAATACTTAATTGGAGTGTTTTTCTGTATCCATTTTAAGTTGTTATTTACTCGTAGGTCCTGTCTAGTTATGTAGCCTTCTGGCTTTAAAATAAGATAAAGGTTTCTTCGGTTTACGTGTATTTTATGCATATATTTGTGTTTAATTCATAATATTTTTAATAAATAATGGAATTTTTACATTTTATATAGATAACTAACGGTAGTTTTCTTGATATTTTCCTTTGCAGTGAGTTTAAGCTGAAAGAAACTGCCATCGCAGCTATTAATTATTCAGCGAGATAGTGATATTGTTTTTTTCTCTGTTTCAGAAACAGTCCGTATGGCATTCCATTTATCAGGCCGTGGGATACAACCCCAGACTTATCAACACCAGCTGCTGCTGTAGACGATCGCTTTAATACTCTAAGGCAAAGGCATACCTACAACCAACAAGATTATACAAATGATCGTCAGGCAACGGGCATCCGATCTAGGAAGCCCCTGGCTAGAACAATCAGGGACCAGAATGTGCGAATGAGAAGGCTGCGACCTCGCCAGGTACTCTGTTCTCATTGTAGAGCCATCTGCAATGAGAATTCGGAAAACGTGCAACTGGAAAACACTAGAAAGGCCAACAAAGATTCGTGGATGCGCTCTACACTTCACGAATCGAAAACGACTCAGGACGATCAGCACAGACAATCGAAAACTCTAACTCCTGTACAAACAAATAGTGTTCCAGAAGTACAAACTTCCAGATCCGTGGAAAACGTAGTCGTTCCGAAAGTAGAATCGGAACAGAATCTCAGGTGCAATGGTTCTACGGTCTACGGTTTGATAAGGCCCGAGGAAGAAACTGCCAAAGTCGATAACGAGTATCAGGCCGTCTCGCAGAATATCTCCAATAGAATGATATTGAGAAAGAGGAAATCCGAGGATATGGGTCACAATTGTAGCGGTTGCGTGGTCCACCCCAAACACCGCAGGCTAGAAACGGTGTTGAGTCAGGAGAGGTTCGGTCCCATGGAGGGTAGCGACGCCACCGTGGGTACCACTCAGACAAAAAATTCCACCACAAAAACTAGTCCCGTTATAAAGATATCTTTCAGCAATCCGGAAGGGAGAGACACCGTGTTAAAAATACCCGCTCGACTTCAATCGGCCAGCGACACGGAGGAGGGGGGAACTACGCCCACTTGGACTAGTGGTGACGATAGAACAATTAATGGTGCTTCGGCCGCTACCAAAGCTGCCAGAAAAGCCTTGAAGAAAGCCAAAAAAGACGCACAGAAAAAATGCACGGCGGAACAACAGCACAAAAGTAGACATCACCACAAGCATAAAACCAAAAGAAAAAGAAAACACAGGGAGATAGTCGATGACGAATTACCTCAGCTTTTATCACCCAATCCGGATAGTTACTACGAAGAAGTTAAAAACAAATGCCTCAAGCAGAAATTGTCCATCAGCCTCAAAAGACTCAATGCCAAAGCGTACATGAGATGTAGCGAGAAGGGGAAGGACGAGGTGGAAGCGGAAGAGGAAGGGGGTGCGGGCGCCGGCAGTTCCGAAAGCGAATACGGAGAAGTGCCAGATTTTCCCGTGCACGAATTAGTTAAGCCCCTGATGATGAGGATCACCAGCCACAACGTCAAAAAATGCGTGCTGGACAACGGTAGGGAGATGGCCGTGGGCGACATCGTCTGGGGGAAGATCCACGGTTTTCCGTGGTGGCCCGGCAAGGTGTTGGCTCTGACGGTGTCTCAGAGAGACAACGGAGTCACCATCAACCGGCAGGCTCACGTGGCCTGGTTTGGATCGTCCACTTCGTCGTACATGCCGTGCAGTCAACTGTCGCCTTTCCTCAACGATTTCAAGACCAGATACAACAAGAAGAAGAGAGGACCCTACAAGGAGGCCATACGCCAAGCCACCTTGGAAGCAAGGCAGATCGATCAGTTACTAAACGTGACTGCCGAACTCGGTATCATTAATAGGCCAGATAGGCCAAGTGCAATGTGTTAAGACGTCCAGTTAATTTACTATCATTCTTCCTCCACAAAAAAAAGTTATATCATGCAGTTTACGTGTAAAAAAAATACCAAAAATAAAAAATAATTTAAATGCCAAAATTGTATCGACGATTAAAAAAAAAAAGAAAAAAAGTATAATCTACTAAGATTTTAATTTCCAAGCTTTTCTACAGACAGACAAACAGACAAATGCTTGATTATCGCATTCAAATATATCATTTGCTCAAATCTAAACCTGTATAGGTGATATTTATATTTGTATAGAAAAGTGTTTGTTCGGTTGTTTGTTCATTTCTCTTGTAAATAGAACTGAAGGTTAAAAGATATTTACATGCTATATACATACATACACACAAATTATGTATATGTACGTATATACACGCGACAAGTTACAGAGACACTAATTTGTATATATGTAGTAATATGCGTGCTGTGAAATTAAAGTTAAGAAATTTATATAAATACACACACGTGTATGTGTATATGTATATATATATATATATATATAAGTGTGTGTGTGTATGTGTGTGTATATATATATACATATATATGCCACTACACAGTATTTATAATACTGTGATAATGAATTATGTATAAGCTTACACTCTATTATATAGTATATAATGTCAAGTTTATACATATTTCATCACATCGATCTAAAAGCGTAAATAAATGAAATACAGATAAAATATTTTGTTGTTTTTATTTCGACTTTGACGTATAGTTTATATATACAACACGTACAGACCCATAAATTATATTTACTGAATAATTAACACGTGTGTCTGTCAATTTAATAGGATTTTTTCATCGAATCTTGTGTAATTTATCCTTCGTACTCCATATTCTACGAGTTATTTATACGTTGCGATGATTTTCTTACGACGTAATCTTTGTTAACATTCTTACCAGACGTCGTGCGTAACTCGTTACGCGTTACGCACGACGTAAGGCGCTCGACTTGTATCGTTACGTGTTAGGAGTTAATAGAGGATTGCATGTTAAATGCTTCCTGCAAGCTGTGTAACTAGACTTAACTTTAATTTATTCTGCTTAATTATTAAAAAATTAAATATTTATATTTATATAATGGAAACAAATTTGTTTTACTCGAAAGCCAAAGCGCTACGCGTACATGTATGAGTAAATATACAATATACGCGGATATAAGGCTAAGAATATTTATGTATTAAATTCTGAAATTTATCAGTTAAATCTAAATAAAATTATTATTTAAATTAATTTTAAATTTTAAAAAAATCTAATTCGTCATTTCATTCGTTAGTATTTTAAATTTGAAAAACGTCACGGAAATTGATTATTATAAGCGACCAATGACGAATATCGATTTTAAAAAAAGGAAAAAAAAACGAATTTCTATTAATTAAGCAAATACGTCATAGGCTAAAATAATAATAGATAAAATATTCAACGACATTATAAATTGATCTCCATTATAAAATTAATTAAAAATAACGATACTTTAGGGAATTAATGACTCCATTATCTTATAACAGTTTGTATCTTAATGTTAGAATTATAATATTTTTAATTTTTCTAAAAGCTAATTTCGCTTTAAAATATTCATCAATCAGTTTATATTTTATTTAATTTTTCTTTTTCTTTTTATTTTTTCCTCCTCCCATTTATTTTATAAAAATAACAAAAATTCACTCATAAAACTACATTACTCTTGTAGTAAAATATATAATTTTCTTATTAAAATATATTTTTAATCTTATTTTAAAAATTTACTTAAAATTATTTTAATTTTGATGAATTTTTTATATTTTCCCTCTTTTAAAGTGGCTATAATAGCTACAAAATGCATTATTTTGAGTGAATTATAGGATAATTAATCACTTTTCTTTATATATACATGAAGTGTTATTATTTTACTATAGAACTTAACAGATGAATCTTTGTACTTATGAATAAAAACAAAGAATTAAATAATAAAATAATCAATTATTGATCAAAAAATAAAATAATAAAATAATTTTTATTTATTTTTTAGCCTCAAACAATCATCCAAAGTCCATATTTACATTTAGGAGGTTATCAAAAAATGTCCACATTTAAACAGAAAAAAACTAAAATAAAAGAAAGGAAAACACAAAATAAAACCCTGAAAATTATTTTAAAAATATAAAAATTCTGTATTTTTTAATATTAATTAATTATCTTTTTTTATTGCTTAAAAAATTCAGCATGTAACTTAAAACCTTTAACTTTTAAAACAAATTTAACATATATAAAAGTATTTTTAATTATAAAATAAATCTATAATAAATAAATGAATATAAAATATAGAATTTTTATATCATTTCTTATAATTTAATTAAGAAAATTGAATTTTTCAGAGTCGTTTGGGGCAAGTTGACGAATGCTAAACATAGTAAGGAGCTCGTGTATTTTCTTCTCTTCGAAAGCAAAACGACATAACACACAAAAGAGGATAGAAAAGAATTTTAAACACGGCCAATTAGATCAATCTGTAATAATTAGTACGGAAGAGAGAAGATATATATAAAGCATAACATTAAAATGACAGGTGGGGTGAACTAACGAGTGAGCAACACGAATGTCTAGCCCGTTTCTATTGGTGGATAGTTTAGTCGAAAATTCCACCACTCGATACGTCTGTGACAATGACAAATGGTTAACTAACACGTGGACCGTGTTACTGAATGAAGCTTTTACGCTAAGTTTGTAATGCCATTTTCCATCCTCTTGGTTGATATAGCTAATTTTAATGCGTTGGAAAGTATTTTAAATGTTTAACACAAGTAAAAGTTATGAAAATATGTTTTGGTTTTTTTGTTTTTTAAATTTTTTATGATGGTTAAATGTTCAAGTTCCATCTTCTAGAGACAAAATAACTTGTTTGAATGGAATGTTTGCAACAATAACTTTCTGTCAAATCTGTCAGAAGATGTTTAGGATAACTTTAACAACAAGATACTATCTGTAGCATTACATTTTGTAGAAGAGCTCTTTAGCTTGACTAAACGGATTCGACTACATAACAAATCTACACTATAATGTTGTGCAGTTTCATTTCAACTTTGGAATTCCTTCAAAGATGAAACTTGTCTGCAAATTCGTCTTTCTAAAAGTTCTATTTAGAAAGTGAAATACCTGGAGTCAGCATTTAAGCTTTTCAATCTTATCTAAAATTGCATAGAAAGATTTGTTACCCCTATTACTCACTTCTTATTATCTTCTCGCCTATCAATCTCTTATAATAAATTATCATTCGTATTTCCTGGATAAGAAATCGATATGAAAAAAATGGATATCTCTATATAACGAATATTTAGTAATAGACTATAAAATGCCATAAATTTTGATTTTAAAAATAAAATTAAATATCAAATTTATAAGGATGTCTCTAGAATTTGTTCTTATGTATTGTAGAATTTATACGTATAAATGCAATAAATTTTGCAATATGTGGGCATATTCTAAGCATAAATAAGGACAGATTCTAGGCTTAAATAGGAGAAAAGTCCAGGCATATATAGGCATAAATAGGAGCAAATTCTAGAAAATATTTAGGAGGAAGAGTTTTTTAAAATTATTTTTAAAAATAAATTTTATTAACATTCTTACATTAAATGAAAATGAATTGCCTTCTTACTATGTGTATATGTTACTCAAGAAATTCAACAAACAACTAATTCTGTTAAAAATGATCTAAAATTTAAATAAAGTTATTGGAGCGGAAAATTTTCATTTCGACGCGCCGACGCCACCGTCGCGTCGCGACCGATACCAAGATGGTGGCTCGTGTTGTATCGTAATTAAATTTAAGTGATTTAATTTTCTAAAATATTTCTGTTTTCTTTTTATTGATACGTAAACACGCAAATGTTTTCGAGATTTGTGTTTTGTGGACAGTAAATAGAAATTAAGGTCGTTAATAAGGTTATTAACCTGGCGTCACGCGAATAACGCTTTGGTCGCAACGTTCGCTTCTATAGATTTTAATTACGTAAAAATAATATTCTGTTCGTCACGATTTAAATATTATAAAAATTTAATTATGAATAAAACACAATTAAAATACTTTACAAATGTTTATATTATAATTAAAATTCTCCAGAAAAATTGAATAATTTAAATAGATCACGTGATTAAATTTATTGATTTTATTGGCTAAATATTTTTATAATATGCAAGTTGACCCAGATTACTCTCCACAATTTGGGTCAACTTCTGTATAAATATATTCAAATTAAAAAATTGCCAAGTTTTAATCGTATGTGGGAATTTACATTTTTAAAATTGAACTGATTTACGATGAAAGTATTACTAAATAATGCTTGTTCAATAGAGGTACAGAAAACAAAATGGCTCCCGGTAACAAAATGGCGTTTGAATGACTTCGTTTCTTACCATTACTGCCATCTGGAATTACTTTCAAGCACTTCCAAGTAATTTATTGACACATGTATTTACAAATTTGCTAAATTATATAAAAATATGTTTATTAGACATATATTATATATACAAATAATATATAATATAANCTAAAAATTAAAAATATTGTATGATTAAGTATGAGAGAGATGTCGAACTAATGTAAAGTATTTTTTATGCATCCGAAACTGTGTTTTTTACTATTTTCGCCTTCTGAACACTAAGAGGGTATCGTTTAGCAAGCCCATTATGGGTTCGGCCAGGCTCACAATGGGGCGGCCGGGTGGTGAGGGACGGGCCCGACATATCCGGTTGGTCCACCCCCAAAAATTCCTGGGGATTTTTCGAACCGTCCGGATTCGATCACGAGTTCCTCAGAGCGGTAGGTTTCCAACTCGACCGCTCGGCCATCAGGCCCCGAAGGTGGGACATTAGAACAAATTAAGAGTTGGCTGTATAATCCTTAATGCTCTTCGTGACGATAAGTTCAAATTAAAATCAGTTGCAATGCGAATATAAAGTATATATATATACACTTTATATACGCATTATGTATTTACCGTACAGAACCGCATATATTTTAAGGCCCGGATGACCGAGCGGTTAAGGTGGCAGCCTGTACCTCTAGGGGACCCGGAATCGAATTCGGACGGGTCAAATAATCCCCAGGAATTTTTCGGAAGGTGGTCCGTTTCGATATGTCGGGCTCCGTCCCTCACCACCCGGCCGCCCCATTGCGGGCCTGGCCAAACCCATAATGGGCTTGCAAAAATATGCCCTCTTAATGCCTACAGAGCGGAAAGAGTTAAAAAAAAATGTCCCACTATCAATGGGAGAAGACATTCTGACCTGATTATTTATGGACTTCAATGCGGTTCCGAACTACGCACGAATAACGGATGACTCCGTGTTCTTTCGTGAGAAATTATTTGGTAATATAATTTAAATTTGTAGATCTGATAATCTTCAAATTCAAAACTGCAATTTATTTCTTTATACAGTAAACAAATTTCCCATTAAGACAAATCACGTAAACAAAAACACAGTTTTGTTTGAATCATAATACAAGTAAAACGGCAAGGCCGTATTGGGGACAAGACTATGTCTCGGAGTCGCACTACTAAGCGGAATCACTTTGACGCTCAAGGCAAGTCTCGTTCTCATTCTCCAATCTTCTTTGGCATCGCTGGTTTTGAGTGCGATCTTTCAAACTTCGCCGGCCACGACCACGAGGCATTTTCGGTAAAATTAACCATTATCCAATTTAGAAATTTCTCTCCGTTGCGTGTCGGCCCGGGTTGAATTTTTGTCGATGCGTAACGACAATTTCCCGTTATTTTGCACAAACAATATGTATATATAAATAAATGTAAAAAGAAAACAAATTATATTTCGGAAGTTAGTTTTATTATAAAATTATAACGGCTAGCGCCATCTACTTTGAAAAACGTTCCGACGATGAAACGAGATATCTCTGGTCAACCGGTCTAGGGTCAGCACGTGGCGACCAGCGATATGTCGGGAATAACACGGACAGGTAAATGGGTTTTCTTTTCAAAGATTCGATTTCGCGCCGTTCTCGTTTCCAACTTTGCAACGAGCGACTTATGCGCAAATCTCGCACTTCTGCCTGTTTGTAGAGAGTGTCGCCACTGAATTTTACTTTGACTCGGTTCTCGGTCCCCCGACTACCTACGAGTCTCGTTTTTTTATGCGCGCATGATTTGGGCACCTAATACTCTGTACCAAATTGCAACTCCTGACATGTACTCCTTCACACCTCTAAGCTGGTAACACAACAGGCAGTACGATTTTATAAACAAGACATAGTCTTGTCGATAATGCAAAGAAAGCGAAAGCGAAAAGCAGGATCTACTGTACACATATATTGATAAAAAGTGTGGCATTAGGGCATCAGAGATACAAAAACTTTTCTTATAATACGTAGCCTTATAAATGTGTTTAAAGAAATTCTGTTAACAATTTTTTCATTATATATCGGGAGATTGTATCCTATTTAAAGCTGCCAGAGAGATATTTAGCAGTTTAAATGCCACAAAATCTGGTGTGGTGATATTTGAAGACATTCGGAAGACATGTCAATAAAAAAATAATAATCTAGTACCTAAACTCATCACTATGACATTTTTGATGCTACAAGCAACAAATAATTTATTTGTACAAGACATTCATCCTATACAGAGACCTTAGCGATACAGACGATATAGCTCAATGCTGCATTATGAAGGCTATAATTGATCTTCTGTGATGCTTCTCAAATGCAATGTAACACTGTCTTTCGTGGCTGCCAAATTTGGGTGTCTTCGATATATATATAAGAAAATCTTTAAAATTGCATTAATGTAAACTGTCATTAACGACGTGTGAAATCGTCATTTAAAAAGAACTTGTGAAGAAGAAAAATTAATTCTACATCGAATAGCGTCGGACTCCGAGTACGATTATGGCCCGGAACCAAAACTTATCGTGGATAGTAAATCGCGAGGTCTTCTTTCGAGCACAGCGGGCTCGAAAGGGAGACACCGCAGTAAACAAATGAGCAAAGTGGGTCGGGCCTGCCCGTAGTGAGCAATACTGTGGTATTAATATGTTAGTGCCACGTGTTAATAAATCAATGAAACCTTTATTATTATTATAGAAATTTTGTATCGAGCGCAATATTTATTTACTATACGTGTATATTTGTAATTGCGTGCAATATTGAATGAGATATTTTTATTTGTAGAATAAATTGCACAATGTTTATAAATGGTTAAACAGTAAACAACGTCATTCTTTGCGTAAGTTGTAAGTTATTTATTTCCCAATTGATCCGTATATAAAAAATATTTTTAAATTTTCAAGATAATAAGAATTATAATTTATCATAATAGCATCCGCAACCGTCGTTTAAAGTATTTTTCAGTTTAAATAAAAGTAGGGATTCTTGTTATTAAAGGAAACAAAATGGCCGACATCCTACTTTTCAGCATAAACGTTTTCGAATAATCATTATATTTATTTTTAAAACAAATTATTTTTATCGCATTATTTACGAATTAAATAAAATTATTATGATAATTTAATATCATTTTTAGTAAAGAATTTAAACAGACTAGGACGTAATTAGTGGACGTTTAATTCCGCCCCCTTGTGGATTAAATCTTTTCATTAACTAAGCTTAAACAAAAAGCTTTACGAAGGATAATTATTAACTAAAATTAATTAAATATTACTAAATAATTTAAAATGTAACAACGAGAGAGTTAATAATTTTAAGATTTTTTTTTTTACAAAAATACAAACGTATATACATTTTATGGGCGAAGACAAGAGGTCGCTGCTTTGGTGTAAACAAGTGGCGCGAATCGGTTCGTCAGTAAGGATATTATATTTTGAAATAATGAACGGACCCGCTAAATCTACATCGAAATTTCCATTTCCATTTACTCCTTACGACGTGCAATTAGAGTTTATGAGTAAATTGTATAATACATTAGAAGATGGGAAAATAGGAATCTTCGAAAGTCCAACTGGGACAGGAAAGTCTCTTAGCCTTATCTGCGGTGCGGTGACGTGGCTGAAGGAACACGAGAAAAAGAAAAAAGAAGAATTACAGAACGAAATTAATTTAGAAGATAACGTCAAAGAAGATGAATCCGATTGGTTTGCTTCGTTTGCAAAGAAAAAAGAGCAGATGGATAAAGTCAGAGAAGCTAAATCTGAAATGGAATACATTGAGAAAAGAGAGAAGAGATTTAAGGAATTAAAACAACAGATTAAAAGAAAAAGAGTCGTTAATAACTCTGAATTCGATGAGCTGTTTAAAAATTCCAAACACTTAAAAGAAACCGTCGATAACGATCTTTCGGACAAAGATAACGAGGATGTCGATATCTTACTCCTCGATTATGCTAGCGACGACGAAAGTAGAGAGGAGAACGGCGAAGAGGAGGAGGAGAGAGATACCGTTAAGATATACTATTGTAGCAGAACTCATTCGCAGTTGTCGCAGTTTGTTAGGGAAGTTAGACGTAGTCCGTACGCTTCCGACGTTAGGGTGATTTCTCTGGGATCCAGACAGAATTTGTGCATAAACGAAGCGGTTTTGAAGATGAAAAGTTTGAGTTTGATTAATGAAAAGTGTTTAGATATGCAGAAGAATAAAAAATCTGCCAGAATGTCTAAAGAGGTCAAGGATCTCTTGAAGGCTAGTAATGCTAATTCGAAAAACAGAGGCAGTTGTCCGTATTACCGACACGTGGCCATGGAAGAAATGAGAGATCGTATGCTCGTCGAGGTAGATGATATAGAGGAGATCGTCGAAATGGGCAAGCGGCATAGAGTGTGCCCGTATTATAGTTCGAGATACGGAGTCGGCGAAGCCGAGTTGGTGGTATTGCCTTATAATATGTTATTGCATAAACAGACGAGATTGGCTTGTGGAATAAAGTTGAAAGGGAACATTGTTATTATTGATGAAGCCCACAATCTTCTGGAAACAATAAATAACATACACAGTTCGGTTGTTAGTGGTGCACATTTGGCAAATGCTTATTCTCAGCTACATCAATATTTTCAACGTTTCAAGTCACGTTTGCATGCAAAAAATCTGATGTACGTCAAGCAAATACTATTTATATTATCTGCATTTATTAAGCATCTCGGAGGTAATGTCGATACGGTACCGACTGATATTTTAGGTGGTGAAAGTCAAACTAATATATACTCTCATGTAGATTTTTTATCGTTAACACAAATAGATAATATTAATTTGTTTAAAATATTGAAATATTGTGAAGTAAGTCAGATATCTCAAAAACTTCACAGTTTTGTTGGAAAATATCAAGTCACAATTCAAACGAAGCAGGAATCAAATGTATATGTGCAATCATCCATAACAAATTTCTTATCAAAAGTTTCCAATAAAGGAAATGCAGAAATAAATGCAACACAAAATTTATCGGACGACCAGATTCCGAGTGGTTCTCCATTTGTGCTCTTCCAGGAATTTCTTCGTGCACTTACTAATCCTAGTAATGATGGTCGTGTGTTATCGATCAAACAAGAAAATCTTCAAAAATCCAGTTTAAAATTTTTACTTCTTAATCCGGCACTTCAATTTCGAGACATAGTTTCCGAATGCAAATCGGTTATAGTTGCTGGAGGTACTATGCAACCGACATCCGATTTTGTCGAACAGCTCTTTGTGCCTGCAGGAACAAATGTTAACAGACTAGTACATTTTTCTTGTGGTCATGTGATACCTCCAGAGAATCTTTTAGGAATAGCATTATCACAGGGTCCAACAGGAAAACCATTAGACTTTACTTTCCAGTCAAGAGAGTCTGTAGATGTTATGGATGAACTTGGCAGAGTTATTACAAATATTTCTTCTATTGTCCCGGGTGGAATAGTATGTTTTTTTCCTTCTTATGACTACGAACAAAAAGTATATTCTCATTGGGATAAAACAGGATTTATTTTCAAATTGAACGTAAAGAAAAAAATATTTCGAGAGCCTAAGAAATCTAGTCTTGTAGATCAGGTTTTGGCCGATTATTCGAGATCGATCTCTCAGTCTAAAAATACTTCTAGTTCGGGCGGTTCGATATTATTTTCTGTGGTAGGAGGGAAAATGAGCGAAGGAATCAACTTCTCAGACGATCTCGGAAGATGCATCGTCATGGTCGGGTTACCGTATCCAAATATAAATTCTCCGGAGTTAAAGGAGAAAATGAATTACTTAAATACCATTGCACCAAAAGCAAAAGACGGAAGACTGCCGGGTCAAGTTTATTACGAAAATATATGCATGAAAGCGGTGAATCAGTCTATCGGCAGAGCCATACGTCACAAAGACGATTACGCGATTATTTTACTTTTAGACGGTAGATACCTGCGGCCGTCCGTGACGTCTGCGCTGCCGATGTGGATATCTTCGAGACTGACGAGTTATCCGAAATTTAACCAAGCATTTTCGGCCATGCGACAGTTTTATGCCGATAAAAATAATTAATTTAAAATCTCGCAGATAGCATCTCATTTAATCTAATTAAAATTACTTAAAAATTGAAGTTGATTATACAATATTTGCACCAAAGCGTAAGTTGTTAAAACTATTACTGTATATAATTTATTAGAAAATATTTTAACGTCAACAATTTTTCTTCCATTTAAAAAATATATAGCAATTATTTAAATTTTTAAGAATTTAAATTGCACATCTGTGATTTTAGATTATTTATTTTAAAAATTTATACAAAAAGTTTGCAGTTTATAATATATACATATATTATATATATAAAGTTATTGAAAAGATAATTAATTACAACTTAATTTGAACAATTAAAGCTATCTTTAAAAGTATTTTTGTAACAGTTAACTAAATATATTTCTGCCATTAAAGGCTTGTTAACATTTTAAAAAATTATGTAGGAGATATAATAAATTTGTTAAATGCTGTAAATATAAAATAGTGTTAAATTATAGTGTTGTTAAGAATGAAAGATAATAGTATGAAAGTTTTTTTATAAAGCTTTTATTAAAAAAACTGAAATCATTTATGAAAATTATTGAAATTTCTTTAAGAATCAAATTTAATAATGTTAAGGAAGCTTGTCAATTGTGTGTTAAATAACAAGACTGATATGGGTCAGACAGAATAGAATCTTTAATCCAGTGTATAATTATAATTAAATAACAAACATTTTTGGATAAAATTGCAGTTCTGAATGAGGCAGTTTGGACCTTATCGGGGTATAGATCGTGTCCACGAGAGTAAAAAAATGTCTGGAACCAATGGTCTACATCCGATCCTTTGCAGTATATAGCCCCTTGAAACTGGTCTGTCTGGAATTTTGAAACCCTAAAAAATGGAGTAAAATTTAAACAGATATAAACATTACTGAAACCCGATGCTTAGCAAATAGACACCCACAATTGCCGTAAATAATTTATGGCAATTGTGTTTATCCATTTGTAAAATTTAAAAATGAAAAAATTCAGAACTATTTTTTAAAACAATCAGGGCTGTGGAGTCGGAGTTTTGGTGTTTTAGCTGGAGTCAGAGTCGAATGGTAAGGAAAAGTTGGAGTCAGTAGATTTTTACGCGACTCTGAAAACAAAGCAAATAGTTGATTGTTTTTCATTTTAATGAAGATGGCTATAATGTGAGAAATACCATTGCATCCACTACTTCCGATCTATGCTCCATTATTTCGGGGGCTATATCTCGTGAATGTTTAAATGTACACCATCAGTTTATTTGACTTTTCTTACTCCTGTCAGAATGATCTACAGCTTTCATAAGGTCCAACCACCTCGTTCAGAGATGTATTTGTACCCATTTTCTAACTGTTTGTTGTGTATTCTGTTCTGTGTTTTGAACTCAATGGCCAATAAATGTGACCAAAAATGTATTATTTAATTATAATTACTGAATTAAAGATTATTGCTTATTTTTTAAATTTACTTTTAATCAAACTGCTTTTTTTCAGACTGAAAACTTTTTAGAAAACTAGTACTTTTGGGCATTGACATTATCGGGAGACAATGAGAGTGACAGTGACGACAAAGATTTATTTCCCTTGTTGAATCATGATTTGTAAAGCCGAATGTTTGAATTTTCTAAAATATTTTCATTTCAAGCAAAGTAATTTGAATTTATTTTAACATATATAATAGCATAGCATTTTACTTATATACGGTAGAGTCAAAAATAAACTGAACTTTTGATATAACTCATTATGTTAATAGTACAATTATTTACAGAAGACCACCTTCAAAATAAGCACCTGCAACTATACACTTCTAGCATTGTCAAAGCAATAATTGGAAGCTATGTTTTATGATGTCTTCTGTGTGCCCTTTTAAAGATGAGGCTTCTGCCTTGACTTATACTGATCAGCAAATATTTTACCAAGAAAGGCATAACAGTGCTTTTTTCAATCTCCTTACTCCTTGATTTCGCCCCTCAGACTTTTATCTGTTCTCCACAAGAAAAGAACAATTAAATAGTGGATAGCTGCTACAACAAAAACCATTAAAAATTCACATCACAAAAAATGGCTTCCTAAACTGCTTTGACAAGTGGTATAGACAGACACCAAGGACAAATGGGTGACAGAATGAGCTTACTTTAAAGGGTAACATGACAGTGGCTCTTGAACTTTTTAATGTGATGCCCCCTTTTTAATAAAGAAATTCTTGCCTCACTCCTACAAGTTATAAAAAAAACTCCAAAACTAGTATTCTTACATGTATTTTATTCTAATAAAGTAACATTTACAGATATTACTAAATGAAATAAAATTTTGATGATGTAATGACTAGATTGTAGTCATAAGCATAATGATAAAGCTACGGTAATATAATGTTAATGCATGAACACAAAAATTGCAAGTGTATTTAACACATTTGTACTGAAAGTTATGGATAGACTATTGAGTATTGCTGGAGACAAACATGAAAGTACACAATAATAATAATAATTATTTTGTATTCACTTTAAATGGTCTTGCACCAACTCTGAAGGTGTGCCCCATAGTTGAGAACCATCGTAGTGTAGTATGAGTTTGTGTTACGTATTAAAACGTGCCAAAATTTCAGTTTATTTTTGGTTTTGCTAAGTATTATTTTGCATTAATCATCAAAGTAAGAATCAAAATACTATTGAGATTGAAAATTCTATCAATTTAAAATTAATTCTTTTGCAAATTTAACTAAATTTAAAAATTTGTTTCAAATAACATAAATATAGAAGAAAATAATAAAAAGTCACTTTGGTTTTTACCAGATAAAGTTTCTTATGGTGATAAAGAACCATAATAATTTAAAGTATCAAAAAGTATGAATTTTTTCTATGCAGAAAGTCATTAAATTTTTATGCATTTACTGTATTATTGTTTATGCAATTGTTTCAGTTGAAGATTAATTTTTTTTTTTTAAAACATATAATAAAAGTGAAATTATATTATATATTGCATTACTTTATATTCTGATATATTGATAATTAGAACAATTATTAAACAATTGAAGTATTTCTGATATTCTTTGCAAGAAATATGCTTGATTAGTGAAAAAGAATTACATTGATGACAGTAATCTACATTTGTGATTTTATAAATTTACTTATATGTAAAAATATATAATTTATGACTTGAAATATTAGAAATCAAAAATTTCTTTAAAAAGAAAATGAAAAATTTATGCATCTGTAATTTCTTCTAGTTCTTGGTTCTGTGAAATTATTTACATTTTGTGTGTTCTGCATATGTTGTTGTGGTAAACCAATAAAATTAAATATTGAAATAATAGACTGTACATAATTGTCTATATGAATTTATCTTCTAAATGCAACAAGCATCAAAAAGAGTGTGATGTTTCTGGTTATTGTGTCATCATACAGATGCATAACTTAAAAGAAACTGTTCAATAATTTGTTATTTTAATTGAGAGATATAGAAAATTAAGATCCCTTGTACAATTCTTTCACGAAGAATGCTTATGAACGTTATATAGTGGACTGAACTCAAAGGATGGCTAAAGGGCTAGTATATTAATAGTAATGTACATTGTATTGGGTCAGAAGATCAGATTCACCACACAAGCTCAGTTTTATTTATTTATTTTTAACATACATTTTATTTTGCATGCCTTAAAACAAAGTATTTATTTCTCTTTCTTATCTTCAGAAATTTCATCTATTTCTGATATGTTTTTTTTTTTTTTTTTTTACTTTTTTGGTTTATATGTAACGGAGGGAAAGTGTGACGATCGGTCAAAAAATGACCCTCAGATTTTTACATTTTTGGACTCGGGACCTTGAAATGTTGAGAAATGCAAAAACATTTTGGGGTTTTGTTCTGTATTTGAGTGGGGCACAATTTTGTTCACCCTCTTTGAAGCTTAATAACTCCCGTGTTTTCTGTCAAAAATTTCTGAAATTTTGCAGGGAGGTTTGTATATTAGGTAGATCGATGCTATTAAATTTTGGTGATTAAAGGTCGAGGAGGTGAAGAGATAAAGGGGGTCACGTGTATCTTCGGTATGATCTGACTTAATTATTAATGGCAATTTTACTCATTAACATTTAAAATTTTTTATAAAACCCACTCCTATCCTCAAATTAAGCTTTTTGCCATTTTATAATAATTAAAAATATAAAAAGTTTTTTAAATAAATTATCATAACAGTTGATGTCACCAAATGTTGCCGAGAAAATTAAGCAACTCGTTGCTGGATTTTTTTAATGTAAATCCATAGAGTGGATCCTTGCAACTCATCTTAAATAGAACAAACTTCATCTGTGTGGGAGTCCAGTCAAAAATTTATTTATTTAGCTCTTAAAAATAGTGATTTTGTATGTTAACATTTAATTTTTACTTATTCAGTTACTGAATATAACAGGAAAAGTATAGTAATTGGTCAAATTTTGACCCTCTGATTTTTTCCTTCAACATTTTGACACTCCACAAGTCCAAAAATGAAAAAAGAACTCTTACAAAATTCTGTATTTTGATGTCTATTCTGTGTTACATCTCGACCCCATAGACCAAAGATTTGAAATTTGGAAAAAATACTTCTAAATATGGGATATTTATACTATTACTTTTTGAAGATTACAAGTTGAGGGGGGAGAGGAGGAAGGGATAATATCACAGGTTCAGACTTAATGAAAATTTTAATACACTAAAAATAAGTCTTTTGCCCTTTGTAATAATAAAAATAAAATTTTTTTAATGAAATCTCATTGCATGGCATAACATACAACTTTGAGGCATACTCTTAGTGTTTAACCTTCTATAATCCATTTTTTTAAAGTTCAATATTCTTTTTTGAGTAGTGAAATTTCTCTTAATTCAAAGAAGTTAAACTTATTATTAAATTTTGTATCTTACTTGTTAGTTTAATTGAAAATTATTAGACTTCCTTCCCAAATGATGAAAGTGAGAAGCATTTCATCACTTATTCTTATGTGAATTGCATACAACAATTCTATTTCTCTTAGAAGTTTTTCATTATATAAATTAACATATATAAATTCTGTTTTATCATCTTTATCTGGAAAAGCCAATTACTTTAATATTTATCTTAAATACAGCTATTTATTTTCTTATATATATAGTTTATTTACCTTATAATAGAGAATGTTGCCAAAATTGGCCTTGTGTGTGCAAATTGGAGAATAAGGAAGAGAAAGTCCTAGAACAAAATTGTTCAAAACAATTTGTGATATGCAAGAGACAAAGAAACCTAAAAAAAATGTTGGTAAAATGGAGGACTCAGTTTGTATCTATAGAAGATGGGTAGATAAATTCTATATAATTTTTTACTTGTTTTCTATAAGTATTTAGGATCACTGTTATAAGGCAACACAACACACGAGCAATCAGCCAAGAAGGTGCCTTCCAGGAAGACTTCCTATGGAAAACTGGCACCATATACATGTTAGACAAGTGAAAATCCAAAAAAGCTCCGTGTGGCCAGTGTATTGGTGAGGTGTGACCTATGAGCAATGTTCAGTGCTTTTATCCATTTTGCCATCACTGTGGACAAACTAATATCCAACACTATCTAATTAGTAACCTGTAAAAATGTGTTTTGTAGTCCCGTGGTCTGTGGAGAAATTTGAACATTGATCAAATCAAGGTTACTTGAAGTATTACAAAAGAAATAAGAAGTGCTTGGTTGCTTTTCCTCACTCATTGGGGGTTTTTTTTTTATTGAAATCTTAAATCAAACAGGAAATGACTTATCAATAAACAATAATGTCAATAAATCAATAAATAATGTGAGTGTGATTGTTGTCCTTTGTGGAAAACCAAGAATCCATAAATTTATTTCAAACAAACTTCACATTAATTTGTTATAAATAAATAAGTGAATTTCATATTAATAAAGTAAAATGGAACTTTTATAATCATTATTTTATAGATGTTTGTATCATTTTTAAAAAATTGAAGAGAGTAATTTGCAGGATTTAAAATTGCGAGTTCAGTGGTCTGTAAGGTCAGAAAGGTTGGTGACCACTGTTGTAGTCCATCCAGGCTATTATAACTTGTATACAGTTAGATTTTCAGACAATTTCTCTTTCATACAAAACATTTTGATACCCGTAAGTTTCTTTTCATATGCAAAGTTTACACCTTTGTATATTTTTGTCAAAACATATAAAAATATATTTCTGCATTTTTACTTTTCTCTATTTATTAGAATATATTATCTTACTAAAGATAACATTTTTTATACTTGACATAAAATTATAGTAAACTTTTAAAATGTCCATTTTTATGTGACCTTTGCTCTTGACATTTGTCATTTATATAGTTCAAATCATAGTAATATGTGTCTTTGTAAATGGCATAAAGATTGATCTGCTTGTACTTTGATCTTCTAGTATCTCTTCTCTTTCTCTGTAATAGATACAGTAGTAAGTTGCTATTTTTCTGTGAAGATTGCCATATTTTTGATGATAACATCCATTGAGTGGTTAAGTATTCTTTTAGATATGTATGTTATCTTGTTCTTGTTATCTATGTTCTTCAGTATTCATTATCTGATTAACTGATTTTCAGTGTTGTTGTGGAGTGGTTTTAGTAGATATTATTCCAGATTCTAGACTATTTGGATTTTCTAAATTTTCTTTCCCTGTCTTAGGTACTTTAATAACATTGACATTAAAATAAATTTTAAATAAAAACACATTTATATAGCTATGAGAATTTTTAAAGAAGAAACAATTTGGTATTTTTTGATTTCTCCAATGCTGTTTTGAACTACGTCATATTGACTGGCAATTTTTTCTTCCTGAAATTTCCCTACTTGTTGCATATCCTAGTTAACTAAGGCACTAAAATGGCTAAAATATGAGAACTGTCCATTGTTTAAGACTTAAGAAGTTGAACCAAGGCTGTATTGCTTTTAATCTGACAAAGATTGTTTGGTTAATTGGTTTGGTGGGATACAGCAATGCAACTTGTGGTAAATCTGACAAGAAGGAATATCTACCGGGAGGACTTTCTACGGGAAACTGGCCCTATTTAGATGTTAGACACACACAGAAAACCACACATCTAGCCCATTGCCAAGGTGTAAACTTGCTAGCATTCCGTGGTTTTATCCATTCGGCCACCGGTGGCCAATTCCAAAATAGACAATTTATATATATATATTGCACCTTATATCAGTATAGGCTGTAGATGGTGTATATGATTCAAATTTAAATCTTTCATAAAGCAAAAAATAGTGAAAATGTTTTTTATTCATTTCAATATCTGTCAAGACTGACCAAACTTAACTACTGTACTTTGTAAGTATGGAATTTGATCTTAACATCAGCCTTCTTTCAATTTGTTCAGAATGGGTTGATAAGAGGTAAAATCAAAGAACACAACGTCCTTTCGGTTGATTGAAATACGTTGTCCATGTTTCCTTTATATAATAAAAATTTGTCAGGATTAATGATTATTATAATACAGTGTATATATATATATATATATATACTGTATTATAATAATCGGGATTGAAAAAATTGTAATTAGATCATTAATCCTGACAAATTTTTATTAAACATATATATATATATAAGGTCACATTCTGTTGTTTACGATTGCCACTCCCTCGTAAATTATGTCCTACTTATAATTCATGGATGTAGGTTAATAAAGATCGCGTTGAAAGATTAAAAATAAAAATGCCGTACAAATGTGAAAATATGTCCAAAAACTTCACATAAAAGATTAAGTTGCCAACTTTCAAATGTCAAAACTGCCGGAATAAATTTTTCGGGACCAGGCAAGACGCTATTTCGACACGTAAATACGTCAAAAGCATGTAATAAGCATGGCACCGTTAATGGGAATGGGGCAGACTGGGCTCTCCCCTTCCTGGGAGCGAAAAAATTCCACAAAATTATTATCGTAAAATGATCGAGATACGTAACCTAACCACCACGATCATCGAATGCAGCGGCGTAGCTACAGTATTTAATACACACCAAACCTATTTAGATAACATTTTTCATCCCTAGCTACGCCACCGATTGATGCTCTGATGCAATACTATTCTATAAGCTACTTGTAAAAAAATCCCCCAAAAAATTAAATTTATTGACGCTTTGCCCCGCGGAAAATTTTCTGCCGGCTGCCATGTTAGTGGGTAATGGTGATCGAATCAAAAAATCACGAAAATGTAGGTTTGGATAATATCGTTCGTTGCGCGTGCAACAGGAACTGAAGGATAAAAATGAATATTTCGGATAGATCTCGGAAGCGACCGTGTTGACTATATGGTGGCCATAATTAAAGTTTTTCTATTCGGAGCACTAGCCGTAACCAATAAGAGAACAGAAACCAAAATTTGTACACAGTAGACTGCAAAGGACGAGAATAAGGGTTTTGCAGGTGAAAAAGTTAGTTTAAAAACTTCCGTTACAGGAAAATACATGGAACGAAAACCTTCAGTCTGCAGAAGCTGCTTACTGGTATAAGGAATGTTGCCCAATCAGTGACGTACCCGGGGGTGCCGAGGGACCCTGACCCCCTTCAAAGAAAAAGGAAAACAAACAGTAGAAAATTTTCCTAAAATTCATTTTTCAATTCATATTCTGTGGTGTATTCTATTTCTACACTACTAGTGCATTAGTAGTCACATGTGGGAATTTTATTGAATTCGTATTAGAAAAATTTTTAACCGTTCTCCTCCGCTGCCCCGAGATTAAATCCCGAGTGCGCCACTGTGCCCAATGTATGCCCCATTGTTCGGTGTAAATTTCGAGGCGACGAACGGCTGACTGATTTTATTCGTATAATACTTAAAATGACAGATAAAAATTAAGATTGGTTTTCGTTAATTACTGTGTTTTGTTTATTGTATTTTTCCGTAAAACACCTTCTAGCGTAAATTTTTGAACTAAAATCCTTTTCCGCATCCTTTGCGTAGTCTGTACACAAATTTTGATGCCTTTCTTCTATATCTATCATGGTTTCGGCTAGGTTCACAATGTGGCGGCGGTTCCAATTGATTGACTTATAGAATTATTCAAGAGATACCGAGAACTATAGAATGTAGTTATTTAAGAGATAGAACAGAAATAATATCATCAGGTGAAAAGTTATGAATGAAGGACAAATTGTTCCGAAAAGAAGACATTTTTAAAGCCAAAATGGAAGGCACGTCCACCTTTCGGATACCATTTATAACCTCGAGTAGAAGGAAGTTTCCAAGATATACAAAGTCTTATGTAGGACCTATTCAATAATTAAAAGAGCGGCAGACGGATAAAGGCGTTATTAAGGACAATCGGAAAGAAGAACAAAGAGCGAATTCGCTGTATTTCATTAGATCCGACATCACCACTCGCTCGATGCTTCAGTACCAACGATTCATCCATTTGTAGAAAATAATTATATTACTAAACAGGCATAAACCCAATTACAGTCGACCCCCCTATAACACTGTTGATAATTCCGTTTTATATGAATTCCATGTTGTACGAATCACTTAGATTTTACTAATACATGAGCCGTTTACAGCCTGGCACACGTATTTGTAAAATCTAAGTGACTCGTACAACATGGAATTCATATAAAACGGAATTATCAACAGTNATTTCAGGAAATTTTCTCTTTAGAATCCCTATATGTATTGCTATAAATAGGGTTTTCCAGAATGAATAATAATATAAATAATTTATAATATCACAAAATTTACTGCATTACAGTTGTACAGTTTAAAAAATTTCTGCAGAAAAATAAACTGCTGCGGCAAAAGACGCATTCTTCTGAAAAGTATACAACCTAGATATTTGAGAATCCTACCAACATGTATATAAATTAATAATAATAAAATTTTATGATTTTTAGAATTTGCTGTGTACCGTTAAATTGTGGCCAAAGTAGCACTAACATTTATCTTCAGTCAATATACATGAATATTAACAACATTTTTGGCCTTTTTAAGACCATTATCAGTGAAAGTTTATGAAGATGCACAACTAAATGCAAGCAACTGATATCCTGGAATGTGTATTCAAATTTTCATTGTTTCATTTGTCAGTTATATTGTTTCAAGAGTTCAAATTCAAAATTGTCAACAATGAATAATTTTTATTGAAATTTCTGTTTGAATGACATTTGTTCCAACATATTCCCTACTCATAGTGAACCCCGTGACAACTAATGGTATTCTAAAGGTGCATTGTGGATCCTTTTCATTGTGTAGCAACTGGTATATTGTCTGGTTCCTCTTAAAGCATAATTTACTTTTATTCTGTTTCGCTATTGCCTTACATAGATGATTGAAGGCAGGGTTATAGGACATGGCTGTACTTGTGCTAGATTCTCCTTTTTGTATTATTTTCTTATTGTTGGCATAGGCACTGGTGAGTTGATTAATTAAATTATTAGGGTTTCCATTAATTTGTGTACCAACCTCTTTAATATGTGATATTTTCTTGCATGTCTTGAATGTTTCTACATTGAGTAAAAGTACTCCTTATTAAGATCTAGAGGGCTGCTGCTTTATTTTGTAGTAGGTTGCAGGATATCATTGGAATATGGAGGAGTTGGCTTTTCCCATTTTTGGTAAATTGATTTCGTTATGTTTATGTCTAGAAAAGCCTCTAGGTTATTAATTTTATATCTGTAATCAGTAAGGGTTATTGTTGATCATGCTTAAG
Source organism: Centruroides sculpturatus (assembly GCF_000671375.1). NCBI lineage: Eukaryota > Metazoa > Arthropoda > Arachnida > Scorpiones > Buthidae > Centruroides > Centruroides sculpturatus. The sequence goes on from NW_019385183.1 coordinate 64,454, forward strand.
AACTCATCAGTGTTGTGTCTCTTGTTCTAAATCAGGAGTTCTCAACTGGGGTCCACAGAAAAAAAATACCGAATTGGGGGTTTACGGTGATATTTTAGTGGCCTGTAGGGTAATTCTACTTCAGAACAATTGTTTTACTGAAAATGAAATTTCTACAGTATATATATTGTCAATTTATTTATCACTCATTTCTTGCATAAGGGTTAAAATATAAATTATTTAAAATATTGAATATGTAAATGACATATATATCTCATTGACAAAAATCAAAGAGAGATTATAAAACTGAGGTCTGTTAGGAGAATCTTATACCATCAGCATCATGTCACTTGACAGTGACATTTCTGAACGTTTTGCATCAGTTTGTTCCAGATCTTAAAGATTAGGGAGGGAGGCTATAAACTTTATAGCCTCCCTCCAGTATAAAGGTAATCGGTTTATTTTAACCCTAACCTTCAGTTCTGTGCAAAACTCAATCTTGAGGTATTAAAAGTGCTAGTTCATAAATACCATAGTTACTTTTTCTGAAATTCAGAGCTTCAGTATTAAAATATTTTTCCAATTTGAAACAATGTAACAAAAACATATAAGGTTTTTTTCTGTGCAATCTATGGAGGTCCACAAAAAAAATTAAGAAGAAAAGGAGTCCATGGGTAAAAAAAAGGTTGAGAACCCCTGTTCTAAATGATCAAGATACCATCAGCATATCTTGCATATAGAACTATTTGATTTTTAAAGATGGACTGCCCGTTGGGATTCTCTATGCAGTATGTATCCTTATTAAATTTAGGATACTTAGCATATTTTCCTTTAGGATACTGGGCATGTACAGGATATCAGTAGTTGACATGAGGTTTAGTATGAATATGGAATATGCTAGAGTGACTTTCCACTCTCTCTTGACAAAACTAAGGGTGCATGCAGTTGATATAAATGCTTGCATAATACTTATCTAGCTAACTTGGGCAACAGATCTGGAAATAGAGGCACTGCTACATGAAGCAGCTTTGATATGGTTGGTGAGGGAAAGAGGGGACTTAAAGCTCTTAAAACAGGTGTAAATTTATTTCTCTGAGAAAAACACAAACTACATCAAAGATTGCAATTATTTCCATGACTTGGAAAGCTGTCTTTGAAGTATACATGTTGATTGCTTATATTTATTTTTTGTCTTTTGAGTTTATTTTCTTATCTATGTTTATATGGTGGTTGCAGTCATCTTGTGCATTTATATTACTGATTTTTCGAACCCTAAGTTTGAATTCTCGATATTCAGAAAAGAATTTGGAAAGGAAGTTTGGATGGAACACTCCATATAAACATTTACCTTTAAAAAATTGAATTTAAATTTTGGAAGAATATTTCTGCTTGTGGAACAATTGGTGTTTTAAAATCAGTCTTTTTGCTTGTGCACTGGAGAGAATTGTATATTAGGGATGGCCTTAGAAAGGCTGAAAATGTTTTGAAGTTAATAATTGTTAACTGAAGATAGGTTAGTGTTCAGTATGAAATGCATGTAACTTATATCAATAGGAGCATAATCAAATTGCATGCTATAGTCACAGTGACATTTTAAACTCTTTCTACATGGCTTAAGATTATTTGCTTTTGTGCCTGTTGTGGGTTTGGCCAAGTTTTTGTACCCAATGTAGATTGGTGAGGCTAGTTGCCAAATAAGACCTGACACATCTGGATAAAATTACTGTAAAAGTTTGATGATTTGACTGGGACGCTTAGTGTTAAATTGTCTGTGTAGCAACACACAAATGTGTTGTAAGTGTTGTTTAGAACAAACTCATTTAATCAGACCTTTCACTGCACAAGTTTGTTTCAGGTACACTTTCAACATCCTATAAATTAGGATTAGGTCCCCAGGACTCGTACTCAACATTTAAAGACATCTTGGAAAGATGATGCATTTATTATTCTGCTATTTCGTTGTCAAGTTCTCAATTAAAAACACTTAATTTAAAATTTTTTGTAATACAGAGGAATGAATAAAGGCTGGTTTATAACCCATTTTTATTAGACATGGCTGTTTTGTTGAGGTTACTGTTCAACAGTTTATAGTGTATTTGATAATTATGAATCCATGGAGTCCTATTTGATGCTTGCTTACACATGCCATATTCCACAATTTAGATACAGTATATTCAAAGTTAGTTGCTACTTATCATTTGTTAAATCGAGCAATATCTATCATAGGTTTTTGAATTCTCCAACAGATATAGTGAACTTATTTGAATTAGGCCTATTTTATATGCTTAATTCTTATCTATTATTCCAGGAAACAAATCATTTGCAATTTTTCTCCATATAAAACCTCATAATTTTTCATTTTTTTTCTATTTGTTGTTGAGTTTATCATTTGTAGCTCAAATATTCTCCATTTTACATTTGTACAAGATAAGTTGATTGAGCTCTTGCATTAAATACAGAACATGTGATGCCATCTCACAATTCTGTTTGTTCTTGGTCAATGGAAGAACATCAAATTTTATCACTAATCAAACTTTTCATTAGATCATTGCGAGGTATATTGGTTAAACTGGCAGTATGTAGCGGAACAGAACATTGAGAACCTTAAATGGTCCTTGAGAATTGAGCTTATAAAAATGCTTGTGGATGAATTGTTAATTTTGAAAATTATTAATACAGTAGTGAATTATTTCTACAATAACCATTTTCAAAATTGATAAACATTTTGTAGATATGAGGACTAAGATATCAGCTGGCAATATTTGTTCTTATGAAGAAACATTGTCAGCCTGATAGCTTTAGTTATATTTCTTCAAATTCTTAAGATTCCGTGTCTGAATTCTTAAGAGAAATTTATACATATATTCACAAAAGATTTATACTTGTCTTTTGAAATTAATGAATTGTATTGGATTAAATTTGATTTATGAATTAATCATTTGTACAACTTTGTTCATTTTTTCAAAAGGTGGTTTTGTGAGAATACGGGCGAAGGGACAGAGCCCTCTAATTGTTGGATCAGCGAGATCCGTTCATAGCATCACTGATGGCTTTTTATCGAGTGGCGAGGGAGTTGAGAAAGTCAACAGGTGTCTGTGCAAGCAATGATAGACAGGTTCACAGGTTAAACAAACAAATAAGGAGTTTATTATATAACTAATCTAATTTACAGGAGCATACATAAAGAATTAAATGATTAAATGCGGATAACATATAAATCTATCGGTAAAGGTGATCAAACTAGTCACTATGCCGCATGCCTAACCTCTAGAGTGAGAGAGAGAGTTTACAAAGGTTTCTGCCCTCAAATATATCTCAACATGCTGTTGGATGACTGTATGCAATGATCATTCTAGAATATGGAAGCTGGAACAGTCCTATGTCTTCTAACTGCTTATTCTCGGACAGGACCGGGACAGGAGACACAATATAAAAATATGTTTAATATTAATGTCCATAATTATTTGTATCTGATATATTTTCTGTTAACTAATAATAATAATAATTTTTAATGATTAAATATCACTTTATTTTAAAAATTTTTATATAATTCTCAATTTTTCCAGTGTTAAGTTCTTATAATGACTTTTTATGTAGATTTTTATGGTTATAATAATTGCTGAAGTCCATTAGGTTTTTTAAAATTAGCATTTACAAGTGTTAATTTTATATACAACATAAGTTAATCAAATACAAAAGTTTAAATTGATATGTTTGTTTTAAAATTGGATATTTCAATTAAAAATTTTTTTTAATTTTATAGAAGAAACAGATGGATATTATGCAGTTGCAGTTACAAGGATTTCTACTCGGCTCGATTATTTGAGAGATTTAAAAGGTAAAAGAGTCTGTTTTCCTTCGGTGGGGCAGCTGGGAGGATGGATAATTCCTATAGCAAGATTAATAGAAGAGGACGTGTTGCCGATAAAGTATTGCAATAATATAATTAAATCTGCGGCAGAATTTTTCGGTCCCAGTTGCACGCCTAATTCTTTAATCGATAAATATAACCCAACAGGTGAGTGAAGTGTCTGTCAGCAAAAATTTTAATTATTATATGAGATTTGCAGCTAAAACAGAGTCTGACATCTTTGTACAACCAACCATAAGATAACATTGGCATGTCTGATGTGTATAATGTATTCAAAAAGCCAAATTGAATACTGGGTTGATTTGAGGCTTAGTTGTCAAATTCTGTTTTAATTGCTGTGAGTACAAATTAATTTGTTTATGTTTAAGTTTATTTAATTTTTATTTAAGGTGACAATCCTCAAAAATGTGCGAACTCTGCGAAGGTAAAAAGAGTAACCGTTGCAGTGGAAACAATAAATATGCTAATTTCGAAGGTGCCTTTAATTGTTTGTTGAATAATGGAGAGGTAGCTTTTCTAAAAGACAGCACCGTTCGTGAAATGACAAGTCAGCGCAATTACAGGGGACCTCCTGCATCCGAATTTAAACTAGTCTGCCCATTCAATAGAAAAGAGACATCCGCTCCTGTCGACGACTTTCGTTCGTGTAATTGGGGTTATGTACCTGCTCATGTTGTTGCAGTTAGTTCCGTTCTCCTGCCAGAAACAAGAAAAAGATACCAAAGATTTTTAAAGGTTGCACTGACATTTCAGTTATTTAATAAATAGTAATGAGTTGTGTTAATTAATATATTTCTAAAAACATTTTCAGCTTGCAGTTAAGTTATTTGGTAGAAATAATCCGTATTCTAGCAACTGGAATCCCGATTATCCTCCTCCTCCTCCTTCTCATTTCAATGCTTCATATAGAGGAGGTTCTAACTATTACCCTTACAATAGAAGAAGCCTTTCATCAAACAGTGTGTCTGAAAAATCTTTTCAACTATTCAAATCGGGAACCAGAGATGATCGCGATCCATACAAAAACAGCACCAATCTTCTGTTTCTAGACACAACTACTAATTTAGTTGCTCTAGATGCCACCAAACAGATATTTGCTGGATATCTTGGTGAGTTGTTTAAACAAAATTTTCACATAGCTTTAAACTTTACAAGTAAATTCTCTGTAATTATTCTCTTCTTAGGAATAAAGCAAGATTTATATAAAACACTACAAAAATGTCCTTTTTCACCTGCTAAATTGTGTGTAGTGTCAGTTGCAGAATAAAAGAAATGCAATAAGATGAGAGTAAGTTATCAATTTATATGTTTATTGTTTACAAAACTAATATTTCTATATAAGCATTTATTTTATTTAAAATAAATTTTTTCTTTTACATGTAGACAGCATTTAGAGCAAAAATGTTGAAACCTGACTTAGTTTGCATAACTGGTCACAGTCAAAGAGATTGTATGCAGTTGATCAAGGATGGTCAAGCAGATTTAACAGTGTTAGATGCGGGTGATATTTATCATGCAGGACAGTAAGTTATTACATCATTTCATTAAAATTTTCTAAACTTGTACTTTTTACTATTATTATTATTTTAAAGCAGATATTCTTTGACTTAAAAGGCAGTCAATTTACAATTCTTGTACTTACGACGGACCTTTAAATGGCAGTTTAGGTATTTTCAAATAATAATGAATAGATTCTCAGCTATTTTTAATGTAGTTAAGAGCAATGTATAATGCCACTTAATGTAGCTACAATGCTCTATTCCAAACAACAATCCACATTAAAGCCTGAAATGCACAAAGATTCATAATCAAAATCCTACTTTAAGTATGCAAATGTCTTCTAATTGTTTGGATAAAAAACATCCGCCTAAATACGATATATGTATTCCAAAAATAATTTTTTTTAAAAATTGCTCATGGAATGAAAGATTTAAACGATAAATATTACGTTAGTAAAAAGTCATAATGACAAGAACACTTGAAATTCACAAAAAATAGAAGAAACACTGAAATGAATTAAAAGTGTCTTCATATTTCATCCCTTCCTACACCTCAGAAACATAATTTACTCCATGGTTTCTTCTGTCTTTTAAGTGACTTCCTAAGGAACATAATAGTCTCATGTCAGAGTCAACCTTTTATGTTTTTGAGGTGTAGGTAGGGATGAAATATGAAGTTACTTTTAATTTATTTTAGTGTTTCTTTTATTATTATTTTTTTTTTTTTGAATGTTGAGAAATGTAATTTTAAATGATTTAATATTTAAACAATTCTATTTAAAACTAAAATATATTGATTAAAGATAATTTATGTACTATATATACTTGAGTAATAGTTGATCCCCTATTTTTGGCCAAAAATCCTGGAATTTTCCATAGGTCCCTAAGTCTACACTAGTATTTCATGGACAACAGGTCAACATTTGCCAGAATTTTTTCCATTGAAGGCACTGCAAGTGCATCTAGTTTTTCAGGATAAGTAGTGCTCTTTATAAAAGTTTATATTGTTTACAATGTTGAAAAGCACCATTCTGACTCTGCTTTATCATCATGAGGATTTTTGCCAATTTCATAATTCCATTAACAATTGTAAGAACACCATCTACCAGTAGATATTTTCTAAAATGCGTTTCATTAACTCAATCTGCAATATTCATGCATTTTGGATCTAAAATATACAGTATTTTGGATGCTGTTGGATATTGGAGCAAGAAAAATTTTTACTAAAACAATCTAATGAATAATAATAAATTATGGCCAGAAATGACAGAGGCAGGGGTCATCTCAGCAGAGGTGCCATCAACATAATGACGCGTGACATGTCGGTGCAAACACACACACAAATCTACAACTACAGTTTAAAATTTCTCTGTCATTTTACATAAAAATGCCCTCCAGAAAAAATAACAAATATATGGTAACATTTAAACTAAAAGTGTTTGAAGTTGCCGAGAAGACAAATAACTATGTAGCAGCAGGGGAATTTTGTGTGTTGGAGAAACTTGTGAGAGACTAGAGAAAGATATGAAACAAACTTCAGACAATACCAAAATGAAAATAGAAAAAGAAAACATAGCAAGTGGCCACAAAGTTGCAGAGTGGGCACTTGAAAATCATCAAGATGGAAGGTGTGTTACTTGTGCAGCCATTTGTGAGGTCCCAGACAGGGTCCAAAATCATGTTAATTGCATTGACTATACAGAAATTGTTAAAACAAAAACCAAATGAAAGTTATGTAAGAAAGAGAGGAAAAATTCTGTAGTTATCAAAATAAATGCAACATGGAGATAAACAAGGAGTCTCTAGGCAACTCGCACATGTTAGATCATAGATGAATGTCAACCTGGAAAGATGAAACTCTGACACCAATACTCATATACAACAGATTGAAGTTAGGGTTAATTGGGAAAAGGAGAAAGTTTGACAGTCAAGGAGACATCATCTGAGATTATTTCCTTAATTCTGACATTTTAGAATTTTAACAATGGGCTAAAATACAAGTACAAGTTTCTTGGTTGTATCAACAGTTCCCAGTCAGAGTTGAAGGATGGTGTCAGGTAGATCATCCAAAGCAGACCTTAATTGCAACCTGAACCAATCTGTATTTACGTGGAGAGAGACCAAAAAGTGAGACAAGGAAATTAGGACTAATCAAAATAAGGGATTTGGGTAGAAAATCAATAAAAACCCTGAATCTCAAGGTCAAAAGGAGAGTTCCTTGTTAATTGTGTTGCATGACAAATCTATGTTGTTTAGTGAATGAAATGTCTGCCAGTATCCACAGTGCCATCGAAGCACTAACCCGGATCGCCTGCTCTTCTTGACAGACACATCTTCTTCTTCTCCAGCACCATTGTCTTGTAAGTGCCATAAGACTCTTATCTGTCTCCACAACTACTCCAGTTTGCAAGTAAATGAGTGACTGTCCTCTGTGCTGAACAACAACTGCGAAGAAAAAAAACATACACAAAGGGAGGCATCGTGAGGGCTCCATCATTGCTTTTGATCTGTGAATGGATCGTTGATTCATGGAAGGAACTAAAAGTTGACACTGTTGTAAAATCATTCAAGAAATATGAAATTTTGAGAAGAAAACATTTCATTTAGAAATCAGTTGGGCTTCTGATACTGATTTGGTACATTGGATTCTAGCTTGAATTTCAGCCCCTCAAAAGTTGTATCCATATAATAGTTAACCCCATAAATTTTACCTTAAAAAATAATCTAAAAAATTCAACTTTTACACTAGTAAAAGTCAAATTTTTTAGATCATTATCACTACCAAAAATGTTTTGGAAGAACAAACTGATTGGTTCCTTGATTGAAGATGAAATGTGTTAGCAATGACTAAACAGGTTATATTAATTATGTAAGTTAAAGTTCAACTTTAACTGTTCTTCAGTTTATAACTTTTTATTTATGTTTTAAAAAACTCTTTGCCCTTCCAAGAAATTACTTAATTGATATGATGAAAAGCTGCTAATTTTTGTTGTTTATACAAAAATGAATAGGATAAAGTTCAAACTAGTAATCCTTCAAATTGAAAATGCATTGGTTAATTTGTTTATAGTCATTTGATACATCAAACACATTACAGTTTATAAGGTTGTCTCAGTTTTGCTTATTATGGATAAATTCAATCTGCAACAGTGTTGGATACATGTATGAAGATTGGGAATAATGTCCCAACTNGGGGTACAATCTAGAGATATGACATGTCACGGGGTACGCTAATGAAAAAAGGTTGGGAACCACTGCCATAGAGACAAAGTGTAAGGCTTGTAGAAAAGCTTTTCTAAGAATATTTCCAAGCCTTTCTCATACAAGAGAAAATGGGAAAAGAGCATTGGGATATTGTTGGGGAATTAGGTATAAGTTTATAGAAACAAGGGAGCAGTGGCTTGAAAAAGTTTGGGAATCATTTCTCTATGTTTATTTTTTATGTAATTCAAAATTATAACAAGAATATAAGAAATGATCAGAGTAGAAGTGAATGATATGATCATGATCATGTTTAAATTAAATAGCAAAAATTTATTTTAAAGCTATCATTTACATATAACATACTCCTACTTTTAAACCCATGTTAGCATAAGAGACATTCCGATTTTCAACGCTGATTAAGCACCGATTTCAATGTTCTTTTTTTCAACATTGAAGTGGTACTGTTGTCAACACTGATGCAACACACTCAGCACTCAACAGCTATGTTGACCACTACTTTCCAATGGGTTATTGGTGCAACATGTCGAGACTGAGACTACCTCGACTATTGAACGACTCAAATGAAAATGAGATTTAAAATCTTCCATAGAATATAAAAGAACTATCTCTTCTTCATATCCTATTATTTTGGCTTTCTTTCTCTTTATATTTTCTTGCACAGCTGCTACATTTATATGTAGAAACAGTTTGTTGCCTGTTTCACTTTCCTTTTGTATGAAATCATTGCATTGGCACTAAAAATATTGCAAAATGCTGTAACAGCAGAAATGATACACTTCTCTTCCATCTTGCTGAGAATGGAATTATGGAAACTAAGCATTTCATACTCAAAGTTGGAATGTTGATGATGATGTCAAATTGTTGGTTTCAACACTCGTGTTGAAAATTGGAATGTTACAATAGGCATGGCAAGAAATTAGGATATGTGACAGAAGAGAATATTACAAGTTTTTCTGATGTTATCAACATAAATGTATTTCTATCACTATCATCTAATGAATACAAATTTCTTTCATGTTCTCATTGTAATCAATTAATTTGTCTTAAGCAATGTATTTTTCCTTTACATTTAAACCATAAAATGTAAAAACATCAACAGAATTTATTCCTCAATGTACCCAATCCATCTACAATATACAGAGCATTGAACAATGAAAACCCTCCCATGTAAGAAGTGCAATCTGAAGATATATGTATCTTTAAGTTACAGTTCTATTGAAAACTTGATATATGCATAGAATTAAAATTAAATTTGTTGTAGAAATAAACTTTATGCTAAAAGCAGAATTGTGGTTATATTGCATGCATGCAAGGCCATAGGAACAGGCTCAGCTAATTTGGCCATGGTCAGACTACTTTTTGCTGCAACATTACAAATATAGTTCTAATTTCAAATATTACCTTACTATTACCTATTACTATGCAATACTGTCAGACCAAACCAATTGCCTTTTCCATAGTGGAGAGTATTATCCCCTATGGAAAAACATCAGCAACACAAATATCCCTACCCAGGAAGATTTAGACATTAGAAAAGTTGAAATTAGTTTGATGAGATACGGCACGACACAGGTGATCTGCTAAAGAGAGTGTCTCCCTGGAAGACTCTAAAGGAAACCGGTCCCTATTTAGGTGTCAGATAAGCAAAGAAAATCCATGACCAACAACAAGTGCTGTAGTTTTATCTACATAGCCACTAGTGACCCAGTTATTTCAAGTAAAAACTTGAAATAACTAGGTCAGAATTGAAACTAAAATCTTTATGAAGAATCTAGGAGACTATGGCAACCACTCTCCATTTTCAGGCTGCACCACTTTTTCTCTCTTTCTACAGCCCCTGGATATATATGCATGTATGTAATCCATGTAATTTCTATGGATATAACTTTAATCTATTTAATGAACTATTATACATATTTTCTATGAAACATTTTATTATGGAGAGGTGTATGTCTGTTCCTCAAAATATAATTATATTTATAAATGCAAAAATTAGATTAGTTTAGTTTAGTTTGTACACAAGAAAATTTACAAAATGATAAAAGTTGATATTTTGTGCTTTTACAAAAAACAATGCCAGTTAGTCTTTGAGAGAAGATTCTTGTAGTCTATCGACTAAAAACTAAATGTTATGGCAGAGGGCATTAGTAAGGGAAGTGGTTTTTGGCAATTTGACACCTTTTCGGTTAGTCTGACTGGTTTTATTGTATGCTCGTGCTATCGAGGAATAAAGGCTACTTAGACTTGTTCCTGTGTGTTTTATTATTTATTACTCTAGGTTTAACATTGGCAATAAGAGTGGGATTATTTTAATCTTCTGGAACATATCCAGCACACAAAGCTGATGACAATTTGAATGTATGCTAGTGAACATCTTGCCATTTTCTTTTTCCTTCTCTCTCACATCTCATCATAGTGACCATTGGCTCAGTACAACCTTTTGGTATCGATCAGCCAAGGACTTGGGACATGTATGTAGAACAATTAACATGTTTTTGCAAAGCAAACAACATTGTCGATGACAACAAAAAGAGAACAACACTTCTTGCCTCCTGTGGTCTTGAGACACTTGGGATTCTACGTTCTTACGGTTCCAATCAGCCTTGACAAAGGACATATGACCAATTATTGACTCTTCTCAAGAATTATTTTTGTCCCAGGCCACCAATAATCTACCAATGTTTCCAATTTCAAAAAAGAGTGTAGAAGGAAGGCGTGTCTAAGTTCTTATGTTGTCATCTGTAACGCCTTGAAGATGATTGCAGTTTCAGAGACGTTGTGCAAACATCTTTGCGGCCAATATGTTTGCAGATTTTGGGATGAAGTTTCATAGAGGAGCTTATTAGCAGAGTCAGACCCAAAATTCAATGACTCTGTCAAATTTTCCCTCGCAGCAGAAATTGCCACCAACAGGAGCAGAGAAATCTGTGCCGAGCATACTACTGATGGAGTGCATTCTTCTACCATTTCTGTCATACAGATAGGCCAGAAACAGAAATAGGGTGCCAAGAATTTCTCAAAATCAAGCTCTCAGCTAAAACCTTGTAGTAGTTGTGGTGGTGCACACCTGAGAAATAAATGCCCACATCTAAATGCTAAATGTCACTACTGCAAGAAAACTGGACATATAGTGTGTGTCTGTAGTGCTAAAAATGCACCAGAACCATCAGTATCTCTACCATATAAAAGGAAAAAGAGACCACTAAGAATAGCTGCCTTCACAAACAATGTTGGGATTGTACTATCGTACACTGTTAACAACTTTGGCCCAACTACATCTCATAACTGTAAGATCACCATTCAACTCAATGGCCATCCATATCAGTTAGAAGTAGACTCTGGTTCTGACTATACAATTATCAGTGAGGACAAGTTCATGTCCGTGGCCTAAGAAAACACTCAAGTTACAGCCATGGAATTCATGGAGCACAAGTTCCCTTTGTGCTCCATGAATTTCAGTGTAAATCAATTAGCATTAAAAGACAGTGTACCGTTCCAGTCTCATACAATGGATATGCATATCAACTCCAACTATTTGTTGCAATTGATTGTAACCTTCTCGATATGAACTCGTTTGAATCATTAGGAATTAAATTGTGTGGTGTCAATGCTGTTTCCTGTGACAATATCACAAGGATCATTGAAGATTTTTTCACAAGTATTCAATGGGAAACTGGGCAAATACAAGGGTCCTCCAGTATCATTACTGGTGGACTCAACAAACCCACCAATCCAAATGAAAGCATGTCCAGTTCCACTTGTTCTCCATCCAAAAATTGAAGCAACACTTGCTGCTCTATTGAGAGGTGTCCTCAAACCTATTGAAGATCAACTGGGCTACACCAGTTGTGCCTGTTATGAAACCATCTAATGAAATAAGACTTTTATGGTGATTATAAAGTAACATTTAACAAAACTTTTAGAGCACATCTGTATCCAATTCCACTTGTGGTCCATCTATTGGCATCTCTCCCACCTGCAACAATATTTGCAAAGTTGGACTTGGCCTAGGCATATCTACAACTACCTGTGGATGATGCCTCAGTACGGCTACAATCAATCATCACTCACTGAGGAGCATACAAGGTAAATTATCTTCAGTTTGAAGGTAGTGTACTCCAGTAGTATTCCAGAGTTTAGTAGATATACTCCTCTCCATATTTTGATGACATCCTCATCTGTACTGCTAACAGGGATGAATTTGCATCAACACTTCATACTGTCTTCCAGAAATGATCAGATTATGAGTTACACATAAACAAGGACAAGTGTCTATTTGGTGTCTCAAATGTTGAGTTTTTAGGCTATCAAATTGATAGTGATGGGCTTCATCCAGCACTGTCAAAGGTGACTGCAATCAGAAAGGCTCCTGTTCCAAATTGGAAGGAACTCTAGGCTTTTTTTGGGTTAGTGAACTTTTATGATAATTTTCTGCACCACAGGACCATTATTGCAGCACCATTACACCAACTACTGACAAAGGATGCATCCTGGAAATAAACAGAATATATCAAAGAGCCTTCAATGAACTAAAAACCCTCCTTTCACCAGAAAATGTACTTGTTTTCTTTGACAGCACCAAGGCAATCACATTCATATGTGATGCATCACCTGAAGGCATAGATGCAGTTCTGTTTACATTCACAGGATAGAAAAGAATCACTTGTGGCTTTTGCATCCTGCACACTAACAAAGACTGAACATGGTTATGCACTCATTGATAAGGAAGCTCTTGCTGTTGTGTATGGAGTAAAACGTTTTCATCATTTCCTTTTTGGAACAAAATTTTCTATTTATACAGACCACAAACCGCTTTTGGGACTATTTATGACTGATCAGCCAACACCATTAATTCTTTCACCCAGCATGCTGCATTGGACACAGATTCTCAGTGCATATGATTATAAACTGAAGTACAAACCAGACAGAGAAGTAGCAAATGTGGATGCACTGAGTTGCTTACCACTTCACGAGGATGTACCACCAGCCAGCGAAGTTCTATTTCTGGAGCAACTTGACACTTCACCAGTCACAGCTTCAGACATTGCATCATTAATTGCTAAGGGTCCACTGTTGAAATGTGTTCATCACTACATACTGACTGGTTGGCCTGATAGAAATCCATGTGAAGATCTTTCTGCATTTTTCAGTCATTTTACTGAATTGTCACTGTACAAGGAATGCTTGCTATGGGGAACTAGAGTGATAATCCCATATCAGCTACAGAAGAAAATTCTGAATGAACTTCATATTGCCTACCCTGGTATTATGAGAATGAAGGCATTGGCATGATCATATGTGTGGTGGCCATGCAACAACTATGAGATTGAATTAATGGTTAACACCTGTCAAGATTGTCAGAAAAATCACTCCTCATCTCCTAGAGCCCATTCACCTGTGGGAAAACCCAACAAGACCATTGTCTCATCTCCACATAGACTTTGCAGGTCCATTTCTAGGAGAAATGTTTTTAGTAGTAGCAGTAGAAGTAGTAGATGCAACATCAAAATGGTTAGAGGTTAAGTGCATGATGTCTACTACAACAGCAGTGATTAAGATACTGTACTTCAAGAAATACAATCAAACACCAAACAATTTGCTGAGCTTATTATAAATTTACTGTTCAAACGTTTTCAGCCTACTTCTAATAGGCCATCCTCAAGACTTTACTGTTCTACAATCGAATACAAAACTTTCAAATAAATTTTAAATTTAAACTTTTAACATATTTTTAAACATCTTTACAAAGTATTATATACTTAACTAAAAAAAATTTTTAACATACTATATAATAAATATAAAATTAATATAACAAAAAATATACATTAAACTAGTAAAATATATCCTCCATAAGTTTACGGGTTTTTAAAATAAATTTAAATTCATAAATTTAAAATTTATTTGAAAGTTTTGTATTCGGTTGTAGAACAGTAATATCTTGAGGATGGCCTATTAGAAGTAGGCTGAAAACGTTTGAACAGTAAATTAATAATAAGCTCAGCAAATTGTTTGGTGTTTGATTATATTTGTAAGTAAACTGCTGAGGAAGTGATAGTAGTACTTTAAGAACTGATGACTAGTCACAGTATACCCAAAAGTACTGTATCAGACAATGGACCACAGTTTACTTCAGAGGAGTTTTCCATTTTCTCAAGGTCCAATGGCATTCACCAGACACGCATTGCATCCTACTATCCACAAGGGAATGGATTGGCTGAGTACATGGTCTGTTCTACAAAAGGAGTCATTGAAAAAAATAATGCACAGGGATTGGTCCAAAAAACAATCTCAATTTCTGTTACAACAGCACATCACTCCTTTTGCAAGTATGGGGTGAGCCTAGCAAACATGCTCTTCAAGCAACATCTGCAAACATGCACCTTGACTTTGTGCACCAACCGACACTACCCTCTACAAAAAAACTCAGAACCGAGGAAACAGATATGCATCCTTAAAAAACATGCACCTGTCTACATCTGTAGGACAGGAGGGAACTCAGAACGGATCCCAGCTGTCATGACTCATCATACGGGGCTGATGAGCTATGAGATGCAAACACCACAAGGCTCCCAACACAGATACATAGATCAAATAAGATATTGCTCTCTCATGATACAATGGAAAATGGGCTACCAAACGTGAAACTGGAATCAAGTATAGTCCCACCAGACCATGTCAAGTTGGATCACAGCTATGCAGCTCAGCACTCGCCACAGCCACATCATGCAGTTTTCTCTCCAGCATACCTGCAAGACTTCAAACATAGGAGGAAGGGGTATCAACTGAAAAGTAAGAGTCGTGGCAGAGGGTATTAGTAAAGAAAGCAGTTTTTGGCCATTTAGTGTCTTTTCAGTTAGTCTGATTGGTTTTATTGTATGCTCATGCTTTCAAGGAATAAACGATACTTGGACTCGTTCCCATGTGTTTTATTGTTTCTTACCCCAGATATAACAATTATCTCATCTCCAAGAATCAAAATAAACTAGATTAGTTAGTTCTTAAGCCTCTTTATTAAAAAAACCCCCATAGGATCATCATTAAATTAAGAACATGTTTGGAATTCTGTACAAACACAGACAAGACAGAAAGATTCAATCAAAAAAGTCCGGCCAATTAAAAAAAAAGGTAACCATTCTTTTTATCCTTCATCTAGTTACATAACGATAAATACATTCACGTTTTAGTTACAGAATATATTTAATATATTCCACTTTACACCAATTTCTTTGCTTGGAAAAAGCTTTTTAAGTGTTTCATCTGCCAAAAGCCCATGAGAACAAGCATGGCAGTCTGGATAATTGACCACCACAACACTCTCTGGTTCGTACTTTCACTGGTGTGTCTGAATCGCTCTTCACGATACTGCAAATAAACAAAATTGATGTGATAAAATCCTAAATAAGCAATACCATTTTCAAATAATCCATCTGTAATTACCCTCTGATAGTTTTGTTCTTTCGTGATCTGTTCTACTTGATCTAAAAGTTGACGGACTCGCAACTGTAATTCCGTAAGCTTTTCTTTCTGAGCAACGTTTCCATAATCGACTGCATGCTCTCCGACTTGAATGTCCAAGTGTACACGCTTAAAATATATATTTATTTAGTCTTAGATTGAAAAATAAATTTTAAAAGAGACATGTTTTGATTATATAAAAATTGCTCACCAGCTGACTTCCACTGAACCATTTCGAAGAGTTTGAATAGAGACAGATGACATGCTCCCCGGGAGAGCTGGAAGTGAATGTGAATCGACCCTCTGAACTGTACATTTTTGAGAGAATTACTTTGCCACTGGGATCCTGAATTTCCACATGCATTCCAATGCCAGGACTAGAGGGCATGAAGCCTCCAGTCTTTGGATCGTGCAGTTCACATTTGTAATTTCCTGAAAATAATTGTTTAAATTAAACATTTTACAGATATTGATTAAGTTTAATCTTGTCAACAAATTAATGTTTTTTTTTTTATATAAATAAAAATTGAAAACCTTAATTTATTATTTTTTAAACTCTGATATTTTACTTTCAGAATTGTTGCTTGTCAACAAAACAAGGTATAAAAGTACAAATTTAGAATACAAAAAGCAAGTTAAACTTTCAAAGTATCGTGTTCAAAAATTGAGACCCATTGCACATCTATTCAACCAGAATAGAAACCAAAAACTGTTGCAATCCATCATTTAATTTTGAAAAGCAAACATATTCAGCTAATTTAACTAGTCCTCTTCAAGTCTGAACTACACATAGGATTTCAGAAGAATGGTTTAAAATAATTTGAACATAAGGCACATTCTAATAAAATAAACAAATAACTGTGCACCAACATCAAACCATACTAATAATATCATTAACTATACAAATTCATAATGGTGTTACATAGAATAACAGCTCTAAGATAATCTATTGAATAGAAATTTCCATGTATTGTAAAGGTTTTTAGTTCTGATCCTATTGTCCAGCTGGATATCACTTTTGTTTTTCATTTATTCAACTTCATTAAAAAAATTTTATATTTATAAAATAATTCTTACCCTTTGCAAAATATAATTACAGAACATTCAAACACTATTTGAATGTATTTAATGGCATATTTTATGATTTGAAAACTAAATTTAAAAATTTATACATTTCTAAAATCACTGGAATATGAATCTTGAAAAAATGAAAACATATTTGTTCGTTTCTTTGTTTTGTTAGTTACGGCAATGCTACACTTGGGTGATCTGCTAGAGGGAAATGCCTTCTGGGAGGTCTTTTAAGAGTAACTATTTAGACATTAAAGACGTGGAGTAAACCTGGAAAACTCCACATGGCCAGTGGTCTTGGCAAGGCACAAACCCATGACCAAACTACCAGTGTTCAGGGAATGGAACCACTTGGACACTGGTAGGTCAGGATAATATGTCCATTATATACAAAGGAGTTTCATATACAATCACCATTTAACTTTGTTATATCATGGATTTTATTTTTACAAAATCAGAGATTTGGTAGATTAAATAATCAGTGACAAGTTTTCATTCTTCTAATATCTACAGAAATCATCATTCAGTTATTTTTGTTAAAAGTCAATTAAACATAATGAAAACAATCTTTAATTCATTCCTCCCTTTATTCATAGATTCTATTTAAGAGTATTAAGTTTTATAACAAAATGGTTTTAAAGATAAAATCTGAAATTCCAAAAATATTAAATCAGCAATAACAGCAGTAATTAATACTGATCACATTTTCTGAGTCAACAAACAATTCTATTTATAACACAATGTTCCAAAGTGAACTGTCAATTGAAGACACGAGTGGATAACAGCATTATGTTACAAAATCATCATACAATCATTCAAAACCCAATCGTCCTGAACGTATATTTTATCTGTATTTCGCATATCACCAAAGGTCTCAGAAATTAAATGACATTGTAACACACTCTGACTTGCTATTTTCTGGATATATTTACATCAAAATAATTACATAATAAAAATGTGAACAACAATGCATTCAAAACTTTGATTCTGTGAAGTCCAGCTCAAACTAGGCAATATCGCAGCAAACTGGTTGGAGATAACATCAAATAAAATTCATTCAATCTTCATAGGTTTGATCACTGATTTTCATCATTTTGTGAACCAATTATCAAGCAACAAATTAGAGGAGTACACAAAACATTCCCTGGTTTTTTTGAACTGTCAGGAGTGATATCACAAGGGGTGACATCAGATTATTGAAGGAAAACAGTCACATGACTATACAAATTGTCTCTGACACCAACTATTATGTGCAGAGCTTAACATAACAGCTTCTTTCAATTGTGTCTTCAATTGTTATTAAGTCTAGACTTAATACTTACTCAGCTTTCTTGAATTTTTTTTAAAGATTGATATTCTATCTTTAAAATTTTGTATCACATCACAAAAAAGAAATTTATTAAAGTGAGTAACCATTAAACATTTAATAAATTCCAGATTTACATAAGACGGATAAGTTAACTTTTATCCAATTTTCCAGATTGACTTAAAGGTGTAGCTTGCTCAACAAAACAACAAACTTTGTTTTAAATATATAAATATTCTGTTCATTGTAGCTCCAAGTATATAAATGGTATTTACTTATAAGTAAAATAAATTGGACTAAAATCTGTGGTATAACATTCATCAGCACTCCAAAATTTCAGATAAAACAACTGATTTGTCAAAATTGAAAATGTTATGATATAAAACAAATTCTTTAGTATTTTTGAACTTCTTGGTCCACCTTCTGTAAATACGTGGCATTTGGATTGTCTACATGCCCTTTAGATGGACCAAACACATCCAAAAGTATTAGAGAAGTTTTATTATTGACTGTAATAAAACAATTTACAAGAACTTCTATCATAATTTTTTAAAAAAAGAAGCAAAATCTTGACAGATTATTATTATATCAAAAAAATTTTCATTTCTTGTATTATTTTAATGTAAAAATAAAATCATTCACAAATGAGGCAATGTAAGAGTGAAGAAGTACACAGGTGGCAAAATTAAAGGATAGCACATGTCGATAAAAGATCTGACCAATCATCTATGTCAACTGTCGAGGTCAGTCAGATCAGTTGGACTAATTGTCAATGCAAACAACTGCCTCCTTTATATATTATAGAGCAAAGAAAAGTACAAACTAAATCTGTTTCTTCCATTTTTTTGTATTTTGATTATTTTAAATCTTTCTTAAACTCAAATTCAAAATTGAAATACTATTTCAAAGATGAATAAAATTACTCACTCTCACAGAATTAAATTACAAAAATTTAAATGGACCACCAAACCTTTCTTGATAAATTTACAATATCATCATTAAATCCAGGGCTGGACTAAAAACTAAAATGCCCATGCAAGAAATCAAACTGCCCCCTTCTCAGATCATTACTTCCGTCGATACAAGTTTACTTCTGTGGCATGTGATTTGTGGTGTTACATGCACTGATATCATTGGAGTGGTATAGAAATTACAATCTTACAGTAATTTTTTAAATGTTTCTCTTCTGGATTTGATATTTATTTATTTTTTTGCTGAGCAGACAGAATGTAGACACCCTTCAATTGCCATATTTACTAGATACTCCTGTGCAAATGCACAATTTGTTGAAGCCCAGTGAGTTAAAACCTGTATTTTATTACTCACATTACCTTAAACCATACTTTTTTTCTTTTTGCGTGTTGTTTCCATCTCACATTTTTTTTATTACTGGGTTTGTTATTTATTTGTTTTTCAGAGGACTGTCAATGTTGTCTTTGTAACATTGCGTGTATTTTAATTAATTAAATAAAAAAACATACATTAATTACACCACAAAAACACAATACAAATATTCAAACATGTTTAAAAAGATACCTATTAAGAATATGAATTTAGGATTTAAAAAATAAAAATTAATATATGTTAGCCAAAATATATATCAAAAAAGCAACTTTAATGATTTTATTCAGCTATATTTTGGTAATAATAAACAACACTTTTAGCCCATGACTATAAATTAGGTAGAGTTAGATAACCTAATAATAGGATTTAACAATTTGGAGGGCTTATCACACCAAGGCCAACAGAAAGAAGGACTAGAACTTTTACAAAAAAGCCAGTCTTTAATAATCACATTTCAAATTTAGATAAGGATGCATTTCGGGTACAAGGACCCCTCATCAGCTTACAAACACATGACAACAACATAATAATTATAACACCATATTTATATTAGTTGATACTTATTCGTCTCCATACAGCGGAATGTAATAAAATAACTCTTACTTTTAATCTTGTAATTAAGGTTGCCACGTGCAATGATTCAAATGATAAACAGCTCAAAAGAAGGTATTCGATTCTCAACATCCGGCTTAGTATTTATAGAAAAAGCCTGAGGAAGAGCTCAGAAGAAGCGTCGAAAATGTTTACTGACATAACACAACCACTCCAGTTACAAGGTTAAAAGCAAGAGTTATTAGAGAGGTTGCGGCCAACGTTTTGAGTGCGAAAACGTGTACGTCGGATGTTCAGCACCGCCTTCCTGTGAGTATAGAAGTTTGACAATGGCATTTGGAACGTCAGTGGAGTCATGCTTGACGTTCCAAATGCCATTGTCAAACTTCTATACTCACAGGAAGGCGGTGCTGAACGTCTGATGTACACGTTTTCATGTTGAAAACGTCGGCCGCAACCTCTCTGTTGTATTGGTTAACTATTGGTGTTATAATTATTATGTTGTTGCAATGTGTTTGTAAGCTGATGAGGGGTCCTTGTACCCGAAATGCATCCTTACCTAAATTTGAAATGTGATTGTTAAAGACTGACTTTTTTGTAAAAGTTCTGGTCCTTCTTTCTGTCAGCCTTGGTGTGATAAGCCCTCCAAATTGTTAAATCCTATTATTAAGTTATCTAACTCTATCTAATTTATATTTTGGTGGTTTGATACAAAGTTGGTTTAAAATAGATTTTATCCTACAGATAATGATTAGTGTGTTAAAATAAATGTGGTCAAAATTATGTAACAACTGCCGCCAAACCGATAATTCTCCTAAGCAAACCTAATTGGAAAATAAATTATCTTTATTACTCACAGTAAACTACAGTAACTTCAACTTCTAAATGCAAGAAATAAAACCAGAAAGACTTAGCTAAACCTACAGGTACAATTACACCCCCAAATGAAACATCAGGACCTGACCGGAGCCTTAGAACCTCATCCATAAGAGCAAAAAAGTCAAAGGAACCACATCTCTACACGAGACCCTCAGAGAAATTCGGATCTCCGAAATCAATCTACTTCTGGGTCACACACAATCGAGAGACAATCGGTCCGCCAAGACCACAGCACTTAACTATTTCGCACACTCGACCGAACCGGCTTTGATAAGTCCACTCTGCCATTTGAGGAGTACTCGACATTATATAATTTTAAGGGGCGTGGCGTTTGCCCCATGGGTTTCTCTCACCAAATAACACGATTACACGTGGAGTGTTAGTAAAGACAAGTGATGGGAGTTTCAACCAACACGGAGAACAGCCAGCAGTACCAGTACACGGTAAAAACTGATTTTTGGAGGCAAATATCTGGTGAAGGGTCAAACATAAAGGTACGGTACGGTTCCTTTGACTATTTTGCTCTTACGAATATGATCTAAGATCCCGACCGTCTCATTCAAAGTTTGAATTACGCTTTCGCATCTTACCAAACTACATTCTTCGACCAATCATTTAACAAAGTAGAAAAAAAAAATCTTTCAATACATAACACGTCTACCCGCGTACGTCGCCATCTTGAATCAGCGTGCGCTCAATATTAATTTCGTAGAATTTGATTAATGACCAAAACTTAAAATTTATTAACTTGCGCACGGTTGAATTTTAAATTCGTGTACTCGAAATTAAATTAACAAAAATATTTTGAATTAAACACCAACATTTAACACGCACAAATGGATATTTCTCGTCATTTCGATCGTTGACAGCAAAATAGTAGATCTTCATTCGTATTTAATTATATTTATGCATTAAATGCGTGAACACGTGGAAGCATTTTTACTTATTTGTGTAATTTACATGGAAAAATTAACAAGACTGTAAAATCACCTACCCACAACTAATGTTTCGTCGGGAATTTCTTCGATGAAACATTTTCTCTCTGTTTCCGAGATGTGGAAATATAACGCATTTAAAAAAGATATAAAATTTAATAATAAGAAAAGCGTCAAAACGTTAAAACAATTCATATTCCTTTGTACACGTGTCACTTGTACAAAATTCTCTGTAATAACAGCGATCCACTTTGGCCATCAGCGCCACCTCTCGTAAGAACGGAAAATTTATTATTTCTGTTTTTAAAATTTTAAATATTTTTTTTAACTAATATAAATTGTTATTATAATTTTTTATTTTTGTCTCTTTCCGCCTTTTGAGCACTAAGAAGCGAATTTTTGGGTCGTAATAGGAATATAAATTTTAACCCTTATACGAAGCCATTCACAATGGAAATTCACAATGGACTTGGAGCCTATCTTTCACTGCAAGCAAAAGCGCCGCCATAGACTTTTCGCCAAAAATGAACCGCCCCCCCGCTATCCTTGATTCTCGGATCTGGTCCCATCCCCCAGCACACATCAATACGGATCTTGGGCATCTTTTTCACTCAGACTCTCACTTGGAGAGCTCACGAAACTTATTTGCGCACGAAACTGACTCGTGCCGGCAATTTCCTTAAGTATTTCGCTACTCGCCGGAATGGTGCTAGAACAGACAACCTACTTCGGATGATGTATACCGTGATGTGCCCAATGGCGACCTTCGGTGCTAACCTGCTGGAAGGCGCGCCACCCACTACAATTCAACGTATTGAAAAACCACTCCACACTGCCCTCCGTATTGCATTGGGCGTCCCAAAAACCACCCCTATCATCTCACTATACACTGAAACGTCTTATATACCACTGCATATCAGGCTCCGCCAAAAAGCGTTGGCAAGCGCCATCACCCACATCTCCAGGGGCTCGCATAGCCCAATGCACTCGCTTTTCCAAATGGCACATGGCTTCGATCACTATCGCTGGCGCCAGTATCAGAAACCGTACATACACAGAATGATATCCCTTATAAGTCAGGAGGGGCTCCCGATATCCCACCTATATCGGCAGAAACATACCCCGCCAAACGTGGCCCAGGTTTATCCTCACTTACGCCTAGAAGAGCTTACTCGATCTCCTTCGGAACCCCCGGAAATCGCATGCGCACGATTCCGAGAGATGCAAATGTCAATCTGGCAGGGAAGGATCCTCATAGGGGCAGATGCCTCCAAGTCAAGGATCCGCACGTCGATAGGGATTGTCCTCCCGGACCACAACATCAGGGAGACCTGGCTGTTACATAACTATTGCAGTGTATACGGGGCAGAAGCCCTGGGTATAAAACGGGCGTTACAT
Organism: Centruroides sculpturatus; assembly: GCF_000671375.1. NCBI lineage: Eukaryota > Metazoa > Arthropoda > Arachnida > Scorpiones > Buthidae > Centruroides > Centruroides sculpturatus. Next base: position 87,968 of record NW_019385183.1, read on the forward strand.
CTAAGCTCAAGCCTAGACGGTCCGTCAGTCATATGCTCTGACAGTAAGTCCGCCATACAGGAGATAGGCAATATCTCCTTCTCGTCCCCGGCACTTCTTATTGACATCGCGGAAAATATTACTCAACATCCCAAACCCATAGAAATCGGGTGGACCCCTGGCCACGTGGGAATTGATATCAACGAGGCGGCGGACAGAGCCGCAAGAACAGATACCCCTTCTGGCTCTTGGCGTGGGTCACTTATGGCCCGTGACTTAATCCGGGAGTATAGAGAACAACAAAAAATAGAGATCACAGATTCATGGTCAGAACACTTGCGTAATAAAGGTCGAGACCACCTCAGACCCTTCGCCCCCTGGCCTTACAGGCATGCTACTTCTCGGAATGCGGAGACCCTTTTGGCCCGCCTAAGAACTGACACTGCCCCTCTTAACAGGTTCCTCTGTTCTAGAAACCTACGTGCTTCACCAGACTGTCCACATTGTGGTGCTCAGGAGACATCCAGACATTTTTGGCTGACGTGTCCAAGATATACGGAAGCCCGACAAGAACTTGGCCGTACTCTGAAGATCGATCTCGCAATCATCCAGACTTTAACACCCATATATTGGGCAAGAACAGACCTCTCACCTAGACAGCACGTGCAGGCCCTCGAACGTTACGTAGCACGCACACATCGATTTGACTAATTGCGGACAAGAGTTCATCGGAGAAAAGGTGACCAGCCAGAATCTCCATATTAGAGAAGAAAGAAAGAAAGAAAGAAAGATGGAAATTTTTCAATGCGAATGATAGATGATGCAACGCCGTATTACAGTGGCTAGAATAATATACTGTAGTGTGCTTTTTTGTAGTGTTGGTTTCAGTTTCGGTGGAGACGAAACATTTCGTTTTTTAAATCGAAAGAGATCGCGTTTTACATACGAGGTTTGTTTAGTAAATATTTTTTGTTATAAGTTTAAATACAAATAACGTTTACTTAAAAATAATTTATTTAGTCACAATTTTAGACTTTTGATTGCTTACGACGACCAGTCGCCATCATTTTACTTATTTCTTCTTAACCGGAGATAGTAAATTGGGATTTTTACGGACGGATGGCCGAGCGGTCAAAGAGTTCTGGAGGATTCGGACGGGTCGAAAAATCCCCTGGAATTTTTCGGGGAGTGATCCGTCCGGATACGTCGGAACCCGTCCCTCACCACCCGGCCGCCCCATCGTGGGTCTGGCTTAACCCATAATGGGCTGGCTAAACGAGGCCCTCTTATTGCCCACAGGGTGGAAAGAGTTTTAAAAAAACAAGTAAATTGGGATCATTACGACCGGAAATTAATCTTTTAATGAAGTTGAATTCACTAATTAAAAAATCCTTAAATTAAATTGCTTTAATTATTTACTTAAACATCCGGTTATATTTCGAAATCTACAATATTTGAAAATTAATTATTAATTTTGAAAAAGAAAAAAAAAAATATCAGGTGGCGCTTAAATCGAAAAGGATCGCGATCGTTACAGAACGTAAGTTTTGCATACGAGGTTTTTTTAAAATATTTTTGTTATAAGTTTAAATATAAATAACATTCACATAAAAATAAACTTATGTAGTTATAATTTTAAACTTTGGAGTGCTTACGACCAACGGTCGCCGCCATTTCATTTATTTCAACCGACCTTTCACATTTTCAAATGTAAAACCCGAAAACCGTTATTATATTCAAAATAAATAAGACATTGGCTTATTTATTAAGCTTAATAATTATCTTTCGCATAGATTTTACCTCGTGGATCAAATTATTTGAAGTTTAATCACAAAAAGTGAAGAAAATGTGCTTTTATAAAGTCAATAATAAACACACTTTCGGTTAGACTGAAGCCAAAGGGTAAGAATCAAGTGTTGCCTGAGGGGGGACCCCACAGTGTCGACCCCCGTGCGATCAAATAATGTCTAATGAACCATACCCCTACTTACGATCAACTGTTTAAAAGTTACGAACAATTTTTTATTTCCGGCTATTTACTTTAAGAACAACTTTATTAAGAAACACGCAGACACTTATCTATATTAACAAAACGAATTACATTAATTCACCGTAATACGTTCCATCTACGAGAAAAAGCAACATAAAAAACTCTAAAATGGTGATAGTGGACGAACGCGTGTGCCAGCCGCAACGACTGATGCGGGGAGATTTTCAATTGCGGTCGGAATAGCGTATCTGTCGTGCCGTCAAAATGGGCGTAGGAAGGCTTTACTGACGAGTGTGTACTAGATGCAAAATAGTGAGAAAAGTATGCATATAAAATGCAATTATAGCTGGATACCTTTTGCTTCGGTTTTTATGGTAGAATATGGAACGCCTGATATCTAGGGATGAGGAGCAAAAGTGAAGTTAATGTTGTTACAAACTAACATGGGGAAAACTAAATTTGGCAGTAAATTTTTACTTTCGTTTTAATTAACTTATAATCGTTATATTTCCGTATCAACTATTTCTGTTACTGCACGTGTGTGTATGGAATTGTGGAAGTGATGTCACGCTCAACATGTTCCCCATTGTTTGGGGAAAACTTTCCTGTGTTGGTTGTCCCTACGTGGGCTCTTAATCTAGAGTTTTTGTGTTACAACTCTCAACGTGTTGAAGATGTCATGTGGTATCATCTCACACTGATGTCAAATTGGAAGTCTTAAGTTATAACTCGCATGCTTTCCCATCTTGCCATGTGAGTTCCTAGTCGCTTTGAGTTTGGCATGTGAGATCTCTACACGAAAGTGAAAATGGCTGATGGATATGCTATTCTGATCGCAATCGAAGCATTAGAAAGAGCCGAAAGATATGTTTAAGATGGCAACAAATTTTTTGACCATGAATAGATGCCATTTCTTTTTGTGTCAAGTCAACACTAATAAAAAAAAAATTTAATTCATAATTGATAAAATTACACAGCAAATTTTCCCAAAAATTAAAGGAAGTATCTAATTCATCAAAAAAAGAATTAAAATGATAGTAAATTATATGTATAAATTATTAAGAGCATAGACACTATACTTAACACTTCTGATTAATAAATAATCTTAATAGACAAAACAATTTAAGAAATAGATCAAGGAAGAAAACTATATGAAGAAAGGATTAAATTAAAATACTTACCTTTTCCATTACACAATGGATATTTTAGCGCCATTAATTAATTTTTCAACTAATTCTCTCCACAAATCAAATTGTCTTTTGTAAATTCGTTGTCAAATTTTCCACTGTTTGTTTTGTTATTTTCTATATATGAGGGTAGCTGAAAACTAATGCACACGTGCTTGTAGAACATGAACAAAAACAAATAGCAATATCAGGCAAAAAGTACATTAAAGTACAATTCTTAAGCTCAAAATCATATATTTATTTTTCAACATAGTCACCGTTAAGGCTAACACATTTCTCCCAACGTGTAACAAGTTTTTTTATTCCGTCACTGAAAAATTCTTCCGACTTTTCTCAAATGTAGGACTTGACAGCTGCCTTCACTTCATTGTACGAGGTGAAGGCAGCTTGATGATTACGCTAATGATTACGCTTGAGGTCTCTCAAGTAGAGAAAAAATAAATAAAAATCGCAAGGCTCAAGATCGGGGGAATAAGGAGGGCATGGAATCAGTTCAAACTTCAAGTTTCGCAGAGCATCTCCAGTTGCACGCTAGATGTGTGGATGAGCGTTGTCATGTTGCAAGATTATTGGTGCCAGGTGATTATTTGTTGTGTTAGAGGCAGCCTGGCGCCAATAATCTTGCAACATGACAACGCTCATCCACACATCTAGCGTGCAACTGGAGATGCTCTGCGAAACTTGAAGTTTGAACCGATTCCATGCCCTCCTTATTTCCCTGATCTTGAGCCTTGCGATTTTTTTTTTTCTCTACTTGAGAGACCTCAAGTGTAATCATTACACCTCGTACGATGAGGTGAAGGCAGCTGTCAAGTCCTGGATTTGAGAAAAGTCTGAAGAATTTTTCAGTGACGGAATAAAAAAACTTGTTACACGTTGGGAGAAATGTGTTAGCCTTAACGGTGACTATGTTGAAAAATAAATATATGATTTTCCGCTTAACTTTCAAGTTTGCTTGATGACTCAAGACTACCAATTAGTCTTGTGCATTTTAGTTCACTTGAAGGTCAATCAATTTAGTTCAGTGACCTTCAAATTTCTCGTGCATCCTAATTCACATTGAATTACTAAATTGAACAATTTATATATATATGTGTATATGAATTATCATATATACCTAAGCTATGAACAAATTTATCTAAGAAAGTGTGCTTCTTCCTTTATAAAATTTCTTTTTAGTTTTTGGCTTGCTTTGATTATAATGTTTTAAGTTTCTTCCTAGTTCACAGGTGATCTCAACACTGGTGTGTTGCTGGTGTATTGATCTGAACTAAATTGGGTGAACTATAATGTGAATTAGGTTGCACAAGCAATTTGAAGGTCACTAAAAATATATATATCGGTCTGCTGTGTAATTCTAAGTATCTTTCGAAGACAGCGTCAAATTTCTGAGTAATTTTCTGTGCATCTTTTTGTGTTTTGCTAGCATAAATGGTTTGCTGGAGTCTATTTATTGTTTCTTTGACTGTTGCAGTTTTTATTTAGTGGAGGTTGCCGTCTCCATATTCGATTCTTTCTTTCTCATTCATGCTTTGGATCGACAATGGTAGTTATTGCATAGCCTAGAGGGTTTAAACTCTGGTTTATATGGGGACGAGTCGATGTTGCCCCTGGCCTTTTCTGGAGCTATCAGTCAGGTACCGATACTCATTTGGAGTTGTTGGATGCTTTTCAGGTGCTGACTATTTTTGTATCAAACTCTCAAATGTGAGTTGTTTCTAACAAATTGTTTAAAAATTACAGTATTTTTCCACCGGGATAAACATGTGCAATACCCTGTATAAAGTTTAATTTCATGAATTAATCTTAAAATATATTTTAATTAGTGTTCATTGTATTAATTAGAACATTTCTTGAGATAAATGGTTCAAAAAATTTTGCTAAAAATATCATGTTTTGAAGTTTTAATATAGAGTAGACCAGTGCCAGTATAAGCCATTGGCGGTCCATCTGTAGAAAATTTTAAGGAAAGAAAATATATGAAATAATATTGTTTTCAAAAACAACATGTAATATTGATAATTGTCATACTTCTATCATATATACACACTTACATACAAAGATACTGTAATAATTTGGAAAAATTATTATTATTTCTTTTATAACCTCAAAATTGTAATTATTTTTTCTACGATTTGAAGAAATATTTGTAATATGTTTAAAACATAACATAATAATTAAATACAGGATGTCGGAAAAGTTACCATGCTATGAGAAATTTATAATGACATTAAAGAACGGCATTGTGTACAAGACCTGCAAATTGTATTTTCCACATTTTCACTTTGCAGTAGGTGGATTATTGTTTGCTCAAGGACTTTCTGGTTTTTGGAAAACTTCTTTTCCAATTGCATAATTTCTCATGGAATCAGGCATGCCAGATCTGTGGATCTCACTCCCCAGATTTTGGGGGACACTTTCAGTATTTGCTGCAGGCGATAGCTGAGTGGTTACTTCAAAACCAGAAATTACTTGTAGGAGAAACTAGTGTCATATATAAAACTTACACCAATCAAAGCCGAATTATCAATTATCGGGCTAGAACTGGCTAAACTAATAATAATTTATAAGATAATTTGGTACTAGAGTTAGGCGTTAGGTGCCATCTCTTGCTAAATTTAATAATTATAATTTTAATTAAATAATTTAGAACTAGCTGGAAGAAAAGAATTGGCCCAGAGCAGGACTCGAACTTACAACTCCTGCTTACTGTGCAGATGCATTGCCAATTACTCTATCCAGACCTCCGGTCCGATCTCTTCTTCCAGTATATATAAGCTTACATACGCTTTCCAGTATATATAAGCTTTTTTCCAGCTAGTTCTAAATTATTTAAATTATTTAATTAAAATTATAATTATTAAATTTAGCAAGAGATGGCACGTAACGCCTAACTCTAGTACCAAATTATCTTATAAATTATTATTAGTTTATTATCGGTTACAAACCAAAGCCAAATTATCGTTTCTAGCCCGATGATTCGGCTTTGGTTGATGTACTGCTTTAATGTATAATGGGTTAGTTTATGAAGTTTGTTTATATAAAACTTACACCTTTTCAATTGCACAGTAACTTTTTGTATACCCTGTATATTTTTTACTTTACATATTGATATGATTTAAAGATACTTTTCTTTAACTTCATCTAATGTTTTATTTTTTACTAATCCTTCTTATCGAGCAAGCATTTTTGGTTTGATTTTGTAATGATAAATGATTGAAAGCATTTATTTGAAGCAAAGAAATTTGTCGTAAAATGCCAAACTGTTTTCATGATTTAACATTTGTTAGGACAGGGATGCTAAATTTAGAAGTTTCAACTTCTAAATTTATAATCTTGTAGACTGTCATCAATGATGAATTATTAACATATTGTATATATACTGTGTAAGTGGAATTTTCAATGAAGTATAACTGAAAATTAACTGTTTAATTTATTGTTTGTAGAAAAATATTTCTATATAATTTAATCCATATTAGTGTTATTTATTATAATAATATATACCTTTATATAAAATTTTAAATTTTATACAAAAATTAAGTTATAAAATTGATAAGATCAATGGCACAGTTACAACTAATATTGAATACAAATTTGATTTTTCTTTGAACATATTTACTATATAAATAATAAATCATAATTTTCTAAATATATATACATATTCATTTATTTTGAATATAGTTTTGAAAATAAAAATGACGTTGTCTGATTCGCCAAACGAATTCAAATTGGAAAATGCACCTTCGGATTGCATATCCGCTGTGAAATTCGGACCAAACTCCAATCAGTTTCTCTTGGCATCGTCGTGGGATCGTACAGTGAGATTATACGATGTAATAACTAATAATATGAGATTAAAATACTTACATTCCTCGGCCGTACTGGATTGCTGTTTTCAGGTAGATAAAAATAATTTAGATTATTTGATATTGGAAGTTGGAATTTTATATTTAGTTAATATTATGATTAATTTTTCATGTTAGAGTAGATTTTTTACATATTTACATTATGGCTTTCAGTATGTATACAATTTTTATTTACTATCTTCAGGTTTGTAATAATTTTATTTTATGTGATATTATAGAATGGATTTTGAAGTGCAGCAACTCAAATTGACAATTCACTGAAACACATTTTGCAAAGACTCAACAGATTTGAACAAAATTTTGCACATTAATAGAACTAATGAAATAGCACGTTATGATGGAGGCTGAGTTTTAAAATTTGATCTAGAATGAGGATGTTGAGAGTGAAAGTCCCCATGCCAAGTCAATAGGAAAATTTTACATTGTAGAAACATAAACAAAGTAGTGCATGCCACCCAACATTTTGAAATATGGCAAAGCTTGTTCCAAATATTTTTGAATACCGGTTTTTTCCCCATTCTTCTCAAAAAACTGACTATATATGTATATACACACCTTAATGTATTATGCCTTGCATAAAAAATTTTTCAAAAAACAGTTAATAGCAATAGTATATTGATTTTCGGATTCTTATTGTAAGTCTATGGGAAAAATTCCAATTGAGTTTTGTTAATTATTTTTGTGGTTTTTTTTTTTCATTGAATACAGGAATATTTTAAACTATGTTAACAGTGATACATTTAGCAATGCCCCCACTGGGTCAACTATTTATTATGTAAGTAAAGGAGGTTTTCCTAGTTTACATCTGCATGAAGGAATTTTATGACGACAAGATCTAACTTTTATACTTGAATTTTTCTGTCAAGAATTATATCTTTAAGGTACTGCTTTATTCTGTAAGAAGCCGACTTTTAGGGGGAATTAGTTAATTCTGCATCAGTGATGGTCTAGGGTCTGTTCATATGTGGGTGATGGTGGAGGAAACAAAGATGACAAGTGTCTAATAAAAACCATTTATTTTAACATAAGATTAATTTACACTATGAACAAACTAGTTTGGATTTAAAATAGTTGGCTGTTCAGATATCCTGGGCATTGATGATGTTTTCTTGATCATCAATCGAAGGTGGCCCTGGGGCAGTGGCATTGACAAGTTCGTAAGGCAGGTGGGGAGGCTCTGTCAGTTGGCGTCAGCAACACAATTTAAGTCTGTAGTGGCACAGGTTGCAGATTGGGCACAATAGACAGAAAACTCTATCTTGACCATGGATTTAGGAGTTTTTATCTATTTTTCTCTCTCCATCTGCCTTTCTGATTGGCTCCACATCCCTTTTCTCATTTCTCAATTGGTCCCTCTTCTGTCCCTTGGTGAAAGACAAGACCTGTTCAGGTCATAAGTAAAGTTTGCTTTGTAGAGTCTATCTGATACCATTCATCGACTCTGGACAGGAGGTGTTGATGAAACTTTGAACTCTGCGCTCGTATTTTACTTCATTGTTGTCTTTTCTATGATATTTAGAATTTTAACAAATTGAAACAATGTCCCTTTTACCTTCAATCTTTTCCCTTTTCTAAATTTTCTAAGTTTTAACCACTTGTATACAAGTGTCCTGTCAAACTCCCATCTCTCCTGATTGATATTCGTGTACAATCTATTGCATCGTTCATCTTTGCGTTGTGTTTGTTTGACATTAATAGTTTTTTCTCCTCATCTTTGTCTCATATAACTTGCACAACTTACGCGGCCTTTGGTCAGATTTAACAATGGGAAATTTTAGGTTTTTTTTCTTTCTTTTGTCTTAGGAAATCTTATAATTAAATTTTAATAACAACATTGTGTTGGAACCTCATAATTCTTATTCTTTCTTATCAATATATTTTCTTGTATAGAACATAAATTGACATTAAATATATATATATTTTTATATGAAAACAATGAAAAAGAAGAAAACTGTATTTTTTTTAAATACAAATTAAGTACATCAAAATTGTAGAGTAAAATTTATTATTGTTTTCTACTAACTCACTCTAACATAATCACAGCCCCCCACACATACATTATACAAGGTGTCCCAAAAAGTTTCCGTATATACAAATGTGAAATGTAACTTTATTCACAAAACATTAAAATGTCAGCATTAAAATTTGTGTCAGTGGATTGATGGAGTAAGGCAACCAAACACACAGATGATCCAATAGTCCTGCTAGATAAGGACTTCCTATGTGAAAATTGGATTCTGTTCAGATGTTAGACACATGAAGAAAACCCAGAACACTGCATTGTGTTCTGGGTTGAACCAATGACCAACTATCAGTGTTCAATGGTTTTATTTATTTGGCCACTGGTGGGTTTGATTTGTGTCAATGTATAGAGACCTTTGGCACACCCTGTATATATATATATAGCTCTATGCAAATAGACATAAATAATGATGATACAACTATATTGTTCATGATAAAACAGAAGTTAACTTTAGCTATCTACTATTAAAATATTATGCTATTTTTTAAAATGAAAAATGAGTGCTAATCTGCATTGGTAGTAAATTTCTCAACATATGTATAACAAATTTATACAGTATATAACTAATTATATACTGTATAAATTTACTGTATTAATTAAATGCATAATTATTAAAACTTTATTTTAACAATATTTCATTCTTATCTATATAGAAATTATAAAAAAGTGAACTTGAAACTTTCGGTTACTAATGAGGGGCTATAAAATGTAAGTTGGCTCATAGTGCATCTATTAATGTACATTATCAATCAGAATAAATATAGTTAAACCCTATGTTTGGATTGTTGAATTACCAGTAGCTTTGCTGTACACCTGCAGATGCAGGATTATGCAATTTTCAAGAATTATCTAATTGAAATCTTTTGTTTGTTTTGATTATTACTATCATTTATTTTTTATTTGGCAAAAACCTTAGTCACAGTCTGCAGTCAGCACTGTGAGTTACCAGTATAATTATATCTAAACTTCTAAACTAATTAATTAGTCTGGAAGCAAAGATCAGATGAAGATCTGGGTAGTGTAACCGGCAATGCATCCACACAATAAGCAGGAGATGTAAGTTCAAATTCCTCTCTGGGCCAATATTTTCTTCCAGAATATTCTAAATTAAATTAATATATTTCTAATTATTAAATTTAACACAGAAGGCAGATTAACTGTATATCTAGACAAAATTATGTAATTTCTTAATAATTAATTAGTCGTAATGTTGCCTAAACAAGAATCTGGCTGTATGTTTGAATAATAATATTGGGTTGTTTGTATCAGTTAAAAATGTCTGTGGTTTTATCTTTGTATTTACTTTATAACTTTTTGTCTATAACACAATAAAAACATATGTTTAAAAGGCTACAATATAAATTTGAATTATAAAATGCTTTTGTAAATTAATGTCCTTTAAATTTATAAGATACAAGCAGCTGAAAAATTGGTATTTGCAATAATTCTTAAGATGATACTTCATTATTTCAAATTACATTGGTTTACATAAATTAATTTAAAAATTTAATTTTGGAAAATTTTTTATTTAAATATTGAAAGCGTAATGTGAACAAAAAAGTATGTAAATTATACAATTTATTTCATTTCATTTTAATTCTTTATAGCTGTACAATTTAAAACAAGTTCATTACATCATTAGTAACTGATATTGTTAAATATTTTTGTTAAAATTTATGCATTGATTTACTAAAAAAAATCTAATACAAGGTGTGACAATAAAGTTTGGTGTATGATCAAAAACAGAGTGATTGCATTGCATAAGGAAAACAAAACTCTGCTGATGTTCAAATTAATCACTGTATGATATAATGCATTTTTGACAATGTTTGTGTAAATACTGGAAAGGTTTACAAAAATCTTTTGGTATTGCCTTCATGATGGATGTCACATTTGCCTGGATGTCTGGAATATCTACAAATTTCTCTCTCTTCATTGACAACTTCAATTTTGGAAACAAAAAAGTCAGCTGGAGCCAAATCAGTTGAGTAAGGACAATTTAGCTCAACAATTCATGCATAGCCAGAAACTCCTCTACCACCTCAGCTATACAAAGCCGCACGTTGCCATGGAGAAGAAACCAACATCCAAAATCAAATATGCATAAAACCTTAACAGTAACAATTCCATTTCTCAAACTTTATCATCACACCTTGTAGTTATTTAACTTTTTATGCATATTTTTTAATCTCGATTTTATGAAAATTTTTGTTAGGATGCAGTTCATGCTTGGAGTGGTGGATTAGATCAGCAAGTAAAACTGTTTGATTTTAATTCCAGCACAGGTAACAAAGTTACATTTCAATTTATTCTCTTAATTTAGTTCTCTTAATAAATTCTCTTAATTTTCTTTTAGTTTAATTTATCGGTTTATAATGTTAACTGTACAGACACAGACCATACAGTTAACATTCTACAACCAATAAATTAAACAATTAGAACCAAATTTATAGAAAAATACTTCTTTTTGACTATACATACGTAGATGAGTCTTAGTCCAGTTTTTGTCCCTTCACACACTATATGAGGCAATAACTGTTCCCTTGGCAAAGTTGACCTTTTTTTGTATTTTTAAATGTCATATTTGTCATGGCAATTTTTATTTAATGTAATTAGAACCAAAATTTATCTGCTGTTATATACAGATATATATATATATATATGATGTGACAGCAGATAAATTTGCTGGAAAACCTTTATTTCCAAAGTATTAAATGTTTTCATACATGCAGTGGTGATATTCAGCAGGTTCGCACAGGTTCGGCCGAACCCGTTGTTAAACACACGTAACATTTCTCAGTGGTTTTGTTTCTTTTAAAAAATATATTAAAATATACGTATTATACTCTGTAACACTACTAAACTAGAGCCTTATACCCTGTTCGCCTAGTGCAACCTCCATCGACCGTTTCAATCTCGACTAAAACGAGGTTCAATCGCGATCGACTCGAGAGAGTTCTCGAAACTAGATCCAGTCATAAGAGAGATCCCACAATCCCACGCGCGCGAGAAAATACAAGATGGCTGCGGAACACGTGTCGGGCTATCAACAGCGAAATAAGAAAGATATTGTATTTCGAGAGACGATGACATCTGTCTATTATTATAATAATACCTAACGATAAAATAAATGATTTAGAAAAGTTTTTCTTGTTTAACTGCTTTCCCTATGACTTTTTCTGATTAAAAAAAAGCCAATTTTTATGTTTATAAAATATTTTGAATGAAAAATATTAAAATATGTACAAAATAAACCATTTTGAACACTCTTTTTTATTATTTTTAAAAAAAAAAATATAGTTCTGGCATAAACAATGTTAAATTTTAACTGACTTAATTTTGCGAACGCATCTTTTTTATTTACATGGATATCTTAAGGTCAGTTTTTGCGCTAAAGTTGCTAATGCACCATTTGAGCGAAAAAAAAGTTAAGGAAAAATATTCTGTTAGCGAACCCTTTGTTAAATATTTCGAATATCACCACTGCATACATGAATATGCAGTATTTTGGAAACAAAATTCTCTCCTCTGTGTACATCTGTATTACAGTATAAACTAAGAATTTCAGTAATTTCAGAATTTTTATCTAAATTTTTAGCTTATTATTACAGAAATTATTGCTTAAAGATCTACTAGTAATATTTTTAAATTTAGTTTTTCTTGCTTTCAATGGATCTCCTGTCTTTATCACACCCTGTTTAGACATAACTGCTTGAAGTATTGTTAAATTATGTTGTAGAAATGTTTTTACTTTTAAAACTTTAAAATTAAATAGATGCAAACCTTTATTTACTATGATTTTTTGTTTTTATAATCAATATTAAAGTATTTTTCCAATTAGTATTTTACTTTCTGATTTTTAAATTATATATTTATTTGCTATTTTTATCTGTTTCTCATCAAATTTTATGGCGTGTTTGTTGCACTATCTAAATGCCCTTATAACAGCTTAGACCATTAAAATCAAAATTGTTTGGCAAAAAATACAAATATTTTATTTATTTACAACAGTATTAGTTAATCACCTTCCTTTTAATTAATAGTTGGGTAATTAAATTTCTTATTTAATTTACTATAATTTTATTCTCTATATTTTTTTGTATATTCCATTAATTTATTAAAATCAATCTGTTTTTGTTCCTTAATGATCTTTGTTGTTTTGACATTTTATTGGTCTTTGTTTTTCAGAAACTATTGTGGGAAATCACGACGCACCAATAAAATGTGTCGAATTTTGTCCCGACGTGAATGTGGCCGTCACTGGTAGCTGGGATCAGACAGTTAAGCTGTGGGATCCAAGGACTCCGTGCAGTGCTGGATCATTAACGCAATCTGAAAAAGTAAGAATTTTTAAATGCAGTTCTTTCATATTTCTAAATTAGAGTTATCTGAAATATTGGTTGATTGTCAATAATATTAATGCATTTTTTAGTATTACAAAATGCAGTTTTTAATGTGCCTCCATTTTATTAATATAAAATTAATAAACGAAACATATTTTAAAAATTTCATAGCATGTTGGTTTCATAGTATCATCATCAAGCAATAAAATTTATGGAAATAAAAAAATTCCAATTAATTATATTTTATGAATTTTATTTGTGAAATTTTAAAATGTTTACTATTTAACCTTGTAATTCTCAAATTAGGAGCACACCACTAGAAAAGTCATTCATCCATTTATATACACAATAGAGATGATGACATAAGGCAAAGGAAAAACATTTTCCATATATAACAATAATAATAGTACACATTAAAAATTAAAAATAACAATAAATTAAGCTGAAGTAAAAGGATAAAACATATGACAATATATGAGAAAATGATAAAATTACATAAAATAATTATATAAAATGATATATAGCTTTTCTATGGTTTTTTTTTAATCTAAATGTAAAAAGTCTTCATTATTTTTTATAATTTTGGTAGTATAGAAAAATAAATATGGAAAATATTGAAGCAATATGTGGTTTACAGTAGACCCCCATAACATGGGTTCCTATAGTTCGGATTCCTATATCACGACGAAAAAGTTGCGACAGTATTCGTACAAACATGCTAAAAAACTCCTATAATTCGGTAAAACGTCATCACCAACTCATGTCGCAACAGGATTGCACAAACCGTCGAGTTTAAACGAGCAGCGGACCTACCAAAAACCATTTATTATTTAATGTCCATAAAAATTATATTTATATTAATGATGTCTCCAAAGTTCGGCAAATTTTTCACCAAAAAAAATAATTTATCGGGAAGCACGCGAGCGCCATTCGATGACAATCTCCACAATGAAAACAAGCTTAAGCAACGGCATAGTCGAATGGTGCACACTTTGTAAGTAATCCTACAATTTTTTGTTTATAGCATAGTTTATACGGATTATTCCCAAAAAATTATACATATTTTGGAAATGTCGAGTCGAATTAGTCTAGAATCGATTAATTTTATGAAAGAAACCTTTCAAACAGCCATAGTCCGTAAACTGCATACGTGCCGGGCTGTGATTGGCTGGACTCCTAGAAGCTGGATTCATAAAACTTGGAACGTATCTACTGTGTTATAGGAGGGGTCGACTGTATATAAGAACAACAAATTTAGAGTTTGATGGGATGGTACATGGAGGATGATATTGTAGGATAGTACAATAACATTATAATATCTTAAGAATTAAACAACTTGGAGTAAACAAATTCTTGGATTCTGGGAGTACAAGTTGCAATTTAGTTAGTTTCCAGAATCAGTATACAGAAGGTTGCTTAATTTATTAATTAGAATATAAACTTTATGCAGGGAACTGGAGGAAAATACATTTGGAGAACTTGCAAATTATGAATTTTATTAGCCAAATAATTTGCAAATTTTTAGTGCATCATAATTTTATATTTATTTAATAATCGAATCTAAAATTTTTGGATACGAATATGTGATTTGTTTATTTTAAATTAAATGTCTCTCTTTATGAAGTACTTTTATTTAAAAGAAAAGTACTGTAAAATGTTACCATAAAAAATGCTGATATAATGAAATTATCAGTAAAACAAATTTCTTTTCAATCCTCTACTAATTTACTGTGCATCTTAATGCATGTAACATTCTAATGAAAAATATTTCAATTTAGCAATTGTCATTGTAATTTAAATTTTAGGGAACTTCATAAAGGGTTGAACTTTTATAATGTAAACATTATAAAAGTTTAACCCTCTATGAATGAGAGATCATATTAATGAAATAGGTAAAAAGTTTACTTTTCTTTTGTTGTCAATGATACTGTTTTCTATATTTCAGTGTAATGAAATTCACTATAAGAAATTATTCTGTTGATCCTACAATTTCATAATATTGACATTTTATTGTAATTATAATGTATATATATGTTAATTTAGATACATATTAAGATATCTTAAATATTAAAAAATTTCAGGTGTATACTATGGCTGTATGTAAAGATAAATTAATAGTTGGCACAGCAGGAAGGAGAGTTCTCGTATGGGACTTGAGAAACGTCGGCTACGTTCAACAGAGAAGAGAGTCCAGCTTGAAATATCAAACCCGTTGCATTCGTTGTTTTCCAAATAAACAAGGTTACGTCCTTAGCTCGATAGAAGGTAGAGTATTAATTATGATAATTATAAACTGTAATGACCTACTATGGATGCATTCAGTGTCAAATTCAATCCAGTTTTTATGATTGGACTGGACATCAAAACTAATCCAGAGCACATTAAATGTAGGTGGCCAAACTTTAAATAGCTAACACCAGGACTTTGTTATTTAAAGATATAAATGATGATAGCATAGAAATTTTCACACTGATAAAGGACTACAGTGGGTGATCGGTTAATGAACATAATCCATTCCAAGTCTTTGTTTGTTAACCGATCGTCGATTTACCATAGGTTTTAATGGGAATTTAATTAATTCGTTCTGGAGACCCCCAAAAGTAAAAAAATATATACTTTCTTACTACGTTTATTCATATGTAATAATAAAAATACATACATACACAGTCTTGCGTTTTTATTAGTCATGTTTTTTCCATTTGAAAGGGTTAAAGAATCTGTCTAATGTCAATTGCTTTTCTCGCTTCTTCAGAATTTTTCATAAGTAATTAATAGCATTGCAATTGTAGAAATCCCCAAGCCTCAACCTGGTTTGGATGCCATTCTAAGACCATTGTTCTGATATCTTCCCACTTCTTCAAAGGATCTTTAAAAACAGATATCGGCATTTATCCTCTTTTTCAGAAGAAAACATATCTCGCTGAGTTTCTTGGTGTTCTTCTGTTGTCAGATCTATTTCAGGTTCCATTATGAACTCTTCGATGTTCTTTATTTTTTAGGTGCGATTTTTGTTACTCCTTTAGCTGCTTAAGTCTTCTTGATTATACAGTTTCTTTCTTAAATAAGATTGAACTGCGGCCTACTGTAGACCTGTTCACACCATACTGCCCAGCAACATTAGGCGTCTTCTGCCCACTCTCTACCTTTGCTATTATACTCTCACCTTTCGAAAAGAAAAACAGACGCAAAACTTAATGAGTGCCTACCCAACAGTCTCGCGAATATATAAAAGAATTGTTTTGTCAGAAAAATAAAAGGCTGGAATTACAAGGGAGAGTTTTAAAGTTTGGAGGAATACTATCCGATTGGTATATACTGGCTTGAGCATCGATGTTGACATCTCCTGCACTCCGAAAAGTTTCGAATTGTTGACCAAAGACAAGGGAAGACCAATTGGTATTCCTTATTTTACGTCGCTTCTTGTGTTTGTTCTATGGGGTGTTCATTGTCCGAACATAAAAATCTTTTGCAAAAGTGTTCATTAACCGATCACCCACTGTATTTATCTTCAGAGTATGTAAGAGTTTAATGGAACTCGTGCAAAAACACGCAAAAAGATTCACAGTCAAATTACATTGAAAATTACATGAAAAATATAATTTGGCATTGTGAGGTTATGAATTCAAAGTTCATTTTCAGATCTACTTACTATTTTGTAACATTATGTGATGGATCTGGGAAACTTTAACCATAATTTCCTTACAGAAGTAAGGAAATTATGGTTATGGTTATGGTATAATAGCAAAGGTAGAGAGTGGGCAGAAGACGCATAATTTCCTTATAGAAGTAAGGAAATTATGAAGAAAAAATAATAAATATAAACATGGCCGACGGTATTACATTTAATTAAATATAAAAAATATAAAATTGCAACGTTTAACAATACTTTGTTTCCGTTTGTTCATCCGTCGTTCGCTCCAGTTGACAGTCTACAAATTTACATATACGGAGGCGACCTTTCTTTAGAGGCTGCTGCCTCCGCAATAAAAATGCAAATATGGTAAAAAACGTCCACGTTGTTAAATGTTGCAATTATATATTTTTTATATTTAATTAAATGTAATACCGTCAGCCATGTTTATATTTATTATTTTTTCTTCAAAATGAATTTTATGTAAAAATGGCAATAGCACCAGAGGACGTTTTTTACCATATTTGCGTTTTTATTGCGGAGGCAGCAGCCTCTAAAGAAAGGTCGCCTCCGTATATGTAAATTTGTGGACTGTCAACTGGAGCGAACGACGGATGAACAAACGGAAACAAAGTATTGTTAAACGTTGCAATTTTATATTTTTTATATTTAATTAAGGAAATTATGGTTAAAGTTAATGTTAGCAACTTAATTCATTACTGAGTGCCACCATCTCAAAAGTACTTTTTTTACTCCTGTCCTGTGGGCACTAACAGAACTTTTTTAGCCAGGCCCACAATGGAGTGGTCAGGTGATAAGATGATGCAATATTAAAACAAACATAGTCTGTTCACTAACTTTGTGCATGAAATGAAAAAGCAAAGAGACAACCTCGTATTTTACAAAATGTATTTTTCACTTTACCCATCTCATTCTAGAAGCAATGGCAGTGTCCTAATAAAAATGTTAACATTTGTTAATTATTTTAGAGCATGTTTCGTAGTAAAGCTGCTTTGTTAAAAGATGGTTAAGCTATTTTCACTTTAATTTAGCCACTGTAGCACTACTGCAGCAAGGTTCACAAGTGCCGAAAACTAAACTTAAGATGACTGACACCATATATTATAAGCATGTTATGTAATTTACCTCAAATGAAAAGTGTGACATTCAAAAATGTATTTTAAACTGGTTATTGGAAAAATTAAAAATGCAATTTTCCATATAAGATGTTTGTGTCAGAATAGAATAAAAGATTAAGATTTATTAGTAATGATGAATGCATGTGTTATATTTTTTTTTGTTTACCATGTAGATAATTGTATTTTTAGGCAATATCAAATTTTCTCGATCAGCTGCCTCTGATATTTTATAGTCTCTGTGACAATTCTGTGTCATTTCTGACTAAACATTTTTATTCGTACAAAATAATGTACACAAAGAGCCAAACCACAATGCTGAGTAGGTGAGGTGTAGAAGTGTTTCCTACAAAAGCAGAAATTGCTTAAAGCACCCTCCAACAGCATATGTAAAGCACCTTTACTAGAAAACACACCCATAAATTTAGTCCCAGAGACAATAGTTAGCAAAGATTACTGCTTTTGCAAACTATTTCTTGCAGAAGTATACACAAAATTATAGCAAATGAACTAGTTTTTTGTTTTAATTCCATATCAGAAGAATTTAGAAGAGAGCTACTGAATATTACCTGTTTTGTGATTTTTGTAATATAGATATAGGAAAATTGTTATAACAGGTTTAATCATATGGAAACAATAAATTACAAATGATTCTACCTTGTTATAAAATTTACACTGTTTCTATAGTACACAGTGAAGGATGTAGATGTTAATATTGAAAATTTAGTTGATGGCTGCTGGAATTACTAAAAATGATTTATTGTTGTAATTATGTAAATTATCTACTAAAATGTAAGTAGCATTATGGGTTTTAGTATCCACGGCAGGAAGAATTAAAAAAAAAAACAACTTGTCTTTCTCTCAAACTTCTTTTTATGAAATTTTTTAATAAATAAAATAAGTTTTAAGTAATTTTTCATTCTATCTATGATAAACAATAAACTAACTGAAATTTCTCTAATTCATGCACACAATACAGAATATAATCTTTTATAACACACTGTGGTTATTCTGGCTTTTCATTCTATCATGTGTTTCAATGTTGTAGAAATACAAATACTTTTTTTAATAAAAGCTTTATTGTTTAGGTCGTGTCGCCGTCGAGTATTTGGATCCCAGTCCTGAAGTGCAGAAGAAGAAATACGCTTTCAAGTGTCACAGAATCAAAGAAAGTAATGGCATAGAACAGATTTATCCAGTCAATGCCATCAGTTTCCACAACGTATATAACACTTTTGCCACGGGTGGATCCGACGGTTACGTGAACATCTGGGACGGATTCAACAAGAAACGGCTCTGCCAGTTTCACAGATATCCCACCAGCATATCTTCATTGGCGTTCAGTCAGGATGGAACTGTTCTGGCCATAGCATCCTCTTTTCTCTACGAGCAAGATCCTCCCAAGGAGATTCCTCCGGATGCCATATATTGCAGGCACGTTACAGATCAAGAAACTAAACCTAAATAAACATCACAAACTAAATGCTGCATTTATAAATTACAGTCATTTGTCATATAAAATTATTACTTTTGTGTTTTAGTTTAGTTATTTGTATTTTAAACTTCACTTTGTATTAAATAAAGTATCATTTCTTACAGTGATGATTTTTCAGTGTATGTGAGGTGTGAAAGTTCACTCATCTGCAGGTAACTCTAGAAGAGCCATAGGTTTAAACTACTTGTAGTGTAGTTTATTTACAAATTTACACAATATACTTATACAGTGATTTACATAGTGGATTGTTACCACTATCGATTCAAATAAGAACATTCATCTCCAGGGGAGCTTGCAAGAAATGGAAGTTTGAGGTCAACTGAACTAGTCACAAGAATATTTATTCTCTGTTACACTACCAGTTACACCCATTGTCATTTTCCCGTGGTCAATCTTTGAGAAGGGGAATCTTTCTGCTTTCTCCAACTTACATAGTCTTCGAGTTTCTCTCAAATCTTACCAAGTTTAAATTCTGATCATCATACAATTACAAATCTAAATCCCTCATAGTGTGCAACTATGAGCGATCCAGATTTGAACTGTTGTCTTTGTAAGAAATTTTTGTAGGTGCACTGATCTAGAGGTGTCAGATGTTGTCATAATGATATATTGCTTCACACATGAAACTGTTGTGGGTTTGCCAGTTCCATCAGATTACTATATTGAAAGTCTGGGTGATAATCTGTAGCAGTTAAACTAAGCACTGCTAACAATGCCATTTCTATTTTTGAATAAGTCCGTATGCAGTTTTTGGATTTACTTTGTTAGACCAGCATCTGAGTTTCTTACTTCCAATAGTTTGAAAATGCCTCCTTTTAACAAATTTTGCAGTTTTGCAAACAAACAGAAGTTTTTTGGGACAAAGTCTAGTGAATATGGCAAATGGAGATCGAGAGTGATTTATTCTATGCTACAAATAGTCAAAGCAGTAGGGAAGCACGAGGTGGTGCATTGTTGTAATGGAGCAACCACAATTTTTGCTCAAGCAAGTATTCAAATGAAACAACTTCAATGAAAGCAGAAATGTTCCCATCACCATCTTACCAAATTTAATATTCATGTGGATGCTGCTGTTTGATCAGTTCAATCTTAAAAAAATTACCAAGACAAAGTAAAATTGAAATGCAGAAACTAGTTTGCCTCAAAAAATAAAAACTTGGTACAAATTCAATCTCAATTAACTTAACTGCTGATCAAATAATAGTGCCACTAGTTCTCCCTCCATTTACTATTGATAAGTATAAAGCTATGCGTATAATCCAAGTATTTTTTTATGAAACCTCGTATAAAACTCCAATTTTGAGAAATCTCAAACCAAGTTGCAAACTACGAAGGATTCTTCCAATCTAAAATTTTACACAAATTGGCTGTTTCAAAACAAAGACACAGAAACTAGATAACAGATGAATAATCATTCTCATAAGACAAAGATCTAATTCATTTAAAGAAACCATTTTTTCTTTTTGAAGGCACTTCAAAAGGAAAAGTTACCCAATTAATCCAGGACAGATTGTTCAATACTGACCGAATTATCTCGATTATCTACTTGTCTCCTTTCATAATACTAAACTGTGTTAAAATTCTTAATAAAAAGTGGCTTTTTGAAGTAAAATTAATCACACTATATATCATTTAATCAATAAACTTACATTATACAGAATAAGTTTATAATATCCCATAATAATAGTTTTATTTCGCCGAGATTGCTGGCCGGAGCAGTTAAGGCAATCAGTCAAGTGTTGTATAGGAATGAAATCCAAGATAAGCAATCGAAAGTTTTTTGGGTGGTCCATCCCAGATATGTTGGGCCTCGTCCCTCCTTATCTGGGTGACCACTTTGTGTATCTGGCCACACCTACGATGCGTACGATTAAGAAGTGTCAGTTGCCTTCCGCGGCATTAATCGGTCCATACCTCAATTCAGTTAACTTTGGGTATTTTTTAAACAATTAAAATAGCAAAAAATGGTTACTAAAATGTGAAGTAAAGAAAACTCTGTCGAAGGAGAAGTTGGAGATGAGCGGTTAAGATGGCAACCTACTCGGGGAAACAGGAATAAAAAAACCCAAGGAATTTTTCAGGGTAGTCCGTCAGGATATGTCGGGCCTCGATTCTCACCACCTAGCCGGCCCACTAAGAGAGCTGTTGTTTCGGCAAACCCGTAATGGGCTTGCTAAAAAAGTTTTTTGTTTACTGCCCACGGGGAAGAAAGAGTAAATTAATATCTTTCCGCATATCGAACGAGGAAGAATTTTTTGTCACGCGTTCATCCGATACGAATGGCAAGTTGCTTCTTCTATTCAGCATTTGTATTGAAAAAACACGTGCCCAAAAAGCGTTGGTAAATATATAATTACGGCCGCTGTTTGATACATTAAAAGATATTAACGAGTTCTTCCGTAAATCAAATGAGCTTCTACGTATCATAAAAAAATATAATGTAGAAAATTATCTCAAATCCCTTAAGTAATGCAAAACACAAAGAATAATTTAAAATATTTTAAAATGAATATATACGGTAATAATAATTTGCCGATTAAAAATTCAATATGGCGGCCGATGGAAGAACCGCGATTTAAATTAATTACGATACTATCTCGTAAATAAATCATATAATAATTTTAATTAATACTAAAATAAAATTAATTTGCACTTTTATACAAAATAAATGTTAGAAGAATAAAAAAAAAGTTAAAAAAAAATGGAGATTTAATAATTGCGGAATTAGCCACTAGAAGTCGCACGAAAGCGGAGTAGGAATGGCTCCCACTTTGAGAAGGCGGACGATTCAATTTCAGAATTTTGAAAACAATTTCGATTATTTGAGATTTTTAAGCGAAAAAAAGAAGAAAAGATGGAATGCGGCATGCATCAGGAGAACCACTTTTAAGGTAAATGCTTTGTATTTTCAAATAAATTTAAATATCGTTCGCGTCCGTTGGAGCCAACGGTCGTCTGGTCGGCTTCTCTCCCCCCATTAATGTCTTAATTAATTTAAATTGAACAAAAATTGATGAAATTCGTTCTTTACAGCTATAAAATTTGCCGAAAAACTGAATTTAAAGCTTTAAATTAAGTAAAAACAACTTAAAATTAACTTTTCAAAGTTTAAATTAAAAAAAAAAAAGTTATTTAATTCAAGCCGTTAGGTAGCGCGCCGTCATTTTTCGGCATTCTCGAGCGCGTCGCGTCGCGTGGCGCTTGCGAATATTTCGGAGAAAGGTTAGTTTAACGAAATTATCCTCTAAAAGCCTTAATTTAAAATTTAATATAAATATCATTGAGTTGTGTATAACTATGAAGACATTTTACGCTTGTTTTTAGCTAATAACGCGATTTTTTTTATGCCAGTCGCATCCGGTGTCGCCGTCGGCTCTTTTAATTAAATACGGTAAGAAGTATCGAATAACGTATTATTTTTAATATATTTCAATTTTATTTTGTATTTAGGAAAGCGTTTAATTAATAATGTTTTTTTTCGAATAAAAATGCAGAAATTTGTATTCGTCGAAGCGTTGCGACGGCACTAGTCGCATCGCTTCGGTCGAGTCATGAATTTTATTATTTCATTCTGTTTAAAACACCAGATATCCTAAGATTATCATTATTTAATGGGTATCGTTAGTATTTAGTCGGAAATCATTTGTCGTTTGGAAGTTTTGACGCCGCACCCACTTAAGCGCCCGTCGCGCGGAATCGCTTTCGTCGCGTCGTTCGATTTTGCTCTCCAGAGTTTTCCAATAGGTCCATTTTAGCCAAAAGTTAAAATATTTTGTAACATTCCAAGGTCGAAGAGCCAGAAATACGAATAAAATTTGGATATTCGTATTTTAAGGTAAAAAAAAAAGAGATATTCGATGAGCTCCGGTACTTGCGTATGCCATAGATCTTGGAGGCGCCATCTAGCGTTGTATCGATTCTTTTTCGGATCGATGGGTGTAGGGCCTTCTGCGGGATAATGTAGGAGGAGCTCCGTTAGAAGATGTCGAAATGGTGGAATTTCGGAGATTATCTCCATGTCTAAATCACCGGACGATGATGATTCTCGTCACGATAGTGCCACGGCTTCCTGCTCCCAGGTGAGAGGCTAAATTGCCTAACTGCCGACAGCCGTTTGGTGTTCTCTAACGTAATTCTTCACCCTTCGTGTTTTTTGATCGATTCTACGAAAAAAACGCGGTGTTTCGGTCCCGAAATTGCGAAAATTAGGGCGAACTAGCGCCGTTTCCTCCCCGTTTAACGGCTCGAATCCTCCCTTAGCCTAGGTAGCGCGCCGGTTGGGTACATAATTTAAAGGTTTTTCTCGGTTCAATTATCGATGTTTCAAAATATTTTTCCCTCTTCCGAGCTTCTTGTCGCTCCTTGACGCTTCGTTTACATAAAATTACCATCGTTCGGCAATTATCGCGCGTCAGAGATTTGCAAATTTGTCTGGAAAGTATGCGTGCGGTTGACGTGTTTAGGGAGAAGGTCACGGGCCAGAAAATCATTTCATTTTTTTTTTATCATTAAGAAGAGTTCGTTACTCGATGCGTAACCGTTTTCCTTTCGGGAAAAGTCGGCACTTTAAAGGTAAAAACTATAATTAAAATTGGATTATCTCGGTTGGACGACTCTCTTCTTTATTGCGGTGTATTGTTTCTTTCGAATTAGTACAGAAAGTTTCGTGGGTGACCTTGAAAAGTGGGGAAGGTTTCACGCTCTAAAACTTCATACTGACACATTTGAATCGCGTGACAATCGAGCGATTCTAAGTTCATTTTCGTGGCACACAATCCGGGATCCGAATTTCTCTTTCGCTTTTCTCCGACTTTTCACCCATCTTTTCAGTCTTCCTAACTGTTTTTATTATTATTTATTTCTTAACTACCGACACTCCGCTAGACGTAATGTACGTGATTGCCAGGGGTGCCACTTACCAATCGAGGAACGGTGCCGTAAATCGTTACGGAGCGTGTTAATTAGCATAAATTGCTCGCAATTGTCAAATATTAATGCCGTGTGAATAACCTTTTCTGTAATCTCAGGGCGTGTTTTATCGTCTTTGGCGCAGAAACAAGTTTTAAGTTGTTTATAAGGGACAGATACGTAACAGAAATTAAGAAATTCGCTAATAAGAGCGATAAAGCGGTTACATATAATGATAATAAAAAGTCTAAAAATAGCCATTATGAAACTGTTTTTCTGGAATAAAGTATTTTTGTGACGAATTAATTTGGGCGGTTACTTTTTAAGTAGTTGTGCAACGGATGTGCTCGTCTCCCATTTTTCCACCGGGTTTGTTACACGCCACCCACGTGAAGTACGTCGAATTTGTGACGTGTGGCATTCAAATTTTTAGTTATAACGGTTTTTAGCCATCAGAAACGTCCTATTTATCCAGTTTTATAAGGTGGCATATTGTAATTTGTAGCTTAAAAACTTGCCCGTTGTCTCAATAGTGTAACGCAATTTGTACTGTGGCCACTCTGTTGAGCAATAATTGCGTTAAAAAATTCTTTCCTACAGTAATTACTACTTCCTAGTTGCTTCTATTTAAATGTAACAAGCGTTTTTTCGGAAGAGTAGTTATTTTACTTACTATCATAATAAAATTTCGAATTGAGCGCTTATTTCTCGGTGTATAAGTAAAATAACGAGTTACAGATTTTCTTGTTAAAATTAATGATTTTCGGGTGTAATTTGGACTCGAAATCCTAAAAGTAATCCGCCCTTACGAAAAACCGTGACTCATCAACCGCGATTTTGCGTGATAATTTTGTTACGTCACCTCGACATTGCGTTTGTTATAATATTTAAAAAAATGACAGATGATGATGATGATAGCATATTCTGGAAATTTATCTCGTGTTTACATATACGTATCAAGCATGCCAAATAGGAGGACTGTCTCGCGTGGCGTACCAAAGCTCGCTTACACCTTAATGACGTCAACAAATACACGCTCTACATACATAACACCATTGCCGTAATTATAATAATGCTTAAATGCGACGTAAATAGCCGAAACGAGCCATAAATTGTGAGTACTGAGCGCGAGATTTCGGGAACGAGGCAGAAAAATGCAATTTGGCTACACATTATACTGGTCCCAATTTTCCATTTAAAGTTTTCTCGTTTTCTCTTATTATAAAATTCAGCGGAGGGCCCGGTTAATCCGGATTTTTTCGGGATAGTGAAATTCGATTAATGGAATTTGGGTCAAGTTCGCGTCACGCAGAAACAACGTGGCATTCCTTTTCGCACTCGTGATTATCTCCACCCGTAAGTCGGCCGCCATCTTTAAAATCGGCGGATCGTACGACGACGAGGAGAGACGACGTCGTGGACGACGTCACACTGTATTGCACTCGGTCTCCCTCCCCCTTCACGCGCAGTAAGTACCGGAGTAATGCGAAATTCCCGGTAAAGGGCATCGTCGAAATTCTTCCGCCCGCCCCCTTAATTTAGTAGAAGGAAAAAAAGGAACTCGCTCTTTACTCGCTCTATTTGCGGCAGGCGTTCGAGAGTACCTTCCCCTCTACCTGTTGCCTACATCTGCTCCCCCTCCGCGCTAACTTGCTTCCTACCTGTCATCGGTTGTTTGCTTACATCTAGTCGAGAGGTGGGAAGCGATCGAACAGATGCAGCGCTATATCTACGCCGTTTGGAGTAGCAGCGTACGATTCTGTTATGTAAATACTAAGGTGAGTAAGAATTAAGTAAAATCGCCTTTGTGAATAATAATTTCTCGTTAATCACTGGGAAAATCGGCGATGGGAACGAATCCCCAGAATCAAATTTTCGCCAGTGGAGATTTCACCAGGTTCCAATCTTTGAGAAAAATGTCCGAATCACTCGAACCCCGGATCAAATTTTTACATCTCGAATCTTCGAGCAGTTGTGAGTGATCCAACGGAGGATTTGATCCCGGATCGAGCGAGACGGGACTTTTTTAAGGGTAGAACCGCACTTTTTATGGATTCTTAATTGTATATTTTTTGTTTGTTTTGGGCATTTTTAATGATTCGTACGAAGTATTATCGCTTTCGCTCGGTTTCCTCCTCCGTCTTCGCGAGCATCCACCATGATACAATAAACATTAATTATTGACACGGTGTTTTGATCTCGATTAGATCCTACCGAAAGTATTATGTGCAATTATAAGTAATACGCGTTGCCATATATTTTTAATCGGAAGGGTGCCTTTTTTCCGGCAATTTGCGCGAGATTTTGTCGGGTTTCTTATTTTCGTAGGCAATAACTGTGTCGTGTCTTCTTTCTCACGTTGCGCTTCTTTAAATCTCGATTTCTTATCGCTCGGCGGTTATAAGTAGTTATAAATAGCAGGATATAAAATGAATTTTGGTTATTTTTAATAAAATATTTTTCATTTTGTCTTTCTTCGAAAATTTTCCAGTCGATTGGCGCGAGGTGTAATTAACGACTGGCACCCAGCCTCTTCCTACACGCGTAGGCGTTAATGACGATGGTTTATTCTCGCGACGGCAGTCCGAAATTCTGGTTCGAGTGGCGATTAGAAGTTTCAAAAACGCTTAAACTTGGTCGGAGTTTCATTATTTCCCTTAAACAATTTGGCGTAGAATCCTAGTTTTCAGGCAGCCGGTTTTCGCGTTATCTTGATGAAATGTTCTACTACGGACATTCGGCACTCGTGCTACTTTTATATTTATAGAGAAATCTCGATTCGCTACACTCACGAGGAAAATGAAGATATGCAAATGAGGACCGAAGTAAATTTATCCCCCAAGGAAAAAGATCCGCTCGAGAGTGAAGCGTATGGTTAACGTCGTTTGCGTCGACGAAAGTACTAGTAGTCGCTTTTTTACCAAATTAGAACGGAAAATTTGAGTAAATTTCCAAGATGTTAGCACGCGTGTACGTAGTTGGGTTGAGGTCACGCGATGACCCCGTAGAAGCGTCTTTGTCGAACCACCCGCCAGTGGGTGTCGACCGAATTTAAGTCGTTTCGCCTTTTTCCCCGATTCTAACGGATTTAAAATTCGATTAGATCTGTTTTAACGCTCGTCTCGTACTCGTCCGTCTACTTTTTTTCCACCCCTCGCGCCAACACGAGTGGTGCACACAACTCGAGTTTATAAATGATTTTTTTTTCTTGGAAGAATAAGGAAGTGTCTTCGGGTTTAATAGGCCATTTACAAGATTTTTAATTATGTTCGAGTGCGGAGGAACCTTTTTTCCATCGTTATTTTACGTGACCGCGTTGTTAACGACTTCTAAAATAACGTTGCGTCCTATCTATCTGTGTTAACTGATAACCATCGTCGAAGTAACTCGGCTAATTTACTTCGTCGTCGGTAGATGGCGCGGATTACGATAGGTGAAGTTTTGGCGCCTCGAACTTCTGGATTTCCGAAGATACTTGGCGCGATGTTTTGACTTTCTTTACTCGGATCTCGTGCTTAAAAACGTGGATTAAATCCACTTTGCCCAATAAATAGGCTCATTCCATACGTTCGGTAGTTGTGAACTCGAAGGATAATTATAAAAATTTAACCATCAGAAATCCAAAAACATTTCTGGTTTTGGATTTTTTTTACGCTCGTCGACTCGTAACTATTTTTATGAGGATGCGACTCTTCGTGATAGTAAACAACTTAAAGATGATCGATCTGATGGATTTAATTCAATTTTTTGTATGTTCCTGTCTGTTATTTATAGTCGATCTGGTTTCGTGTTGGCAAATCTGGTTTCGGAATCTCCACCGAGACGTCTGTCACGTCGATGATCGTGTTCACCAAAATATGGTTCCCATCGTTTTGGAACTCGAATTTCTTTAATTTCGAAAGGGAATCTTTATGGCGAATTTTTTGTAGCGTGAAAAAAATCGCCTCTTTCCCAATATATTTTTCTCTCGTTTAGAAATATTGATCTAAGGTTCGGATTCTCGAGTCTGGGTGAATCCTTATTAGTATGCGTTGCCGCGTACCAGGTTTGGCCGACTCGTAATGGAGTACGATCGATTTTCGTCAGTCAAAAATGCCGATCTACATCGGCATTTTTATTTATTTACTTTTCAAATGGGAGTTTATTAACCCATTACAAAATTTTCTGCAAAACGTAATATTTATTTATTGCACGGTAATTGGCGTTTAAGGTTACCTCTTTTTGGGAAGGACACTAAGGCATAAACCGCATTTAAAATTTTTTTGTTACTGCGAATATTTCCGTATTCGTCTCGTAATTCTCGAGTTTTCTTTGACAAATACAATTTCGCGCGTAACTTAAATTGTTTACGGCTCAACAAAGCATTTTCTAAAACAGTATAAATACAAAAAAACATGGTTCGTGTTTTTCTCTCGCTCTCTTCACTGTACGAAAATGAAGACCATCTTTATCTCGTACGGCACGGAGCTAGCAATTCCTAACCATAGATCATCGTGGAAAATGTGTATTAATAGTTTAATAGTTCGTATTCCCGTGGAGATTATAGACGTTATATTCATTTTTACGGGCCATCACTATCGACTTCTCGTCCGTGATTATCCTATACCTTTTAATTTGGTCGTCGTCTTACTTATACATTTTCTTCGCGATTCTATAGTCTTTTTTGCCAAGGATCCGGAATAGAATCGCCGATATGGATGGGTAATTTTCCCATTCCCCTTTGGAAACGGTTTTGGCTAAGTCCGTAATCACGGTGAGTTCTTAGAGTGGGCCTACAGTCGAGCGGGTTTTCATCCTTTTAGTTAAATCTAGACACACCGGGAGTACAGGTTGCTGGGGAGACCAATCTCCTTCCCAAATAAAGCTAGATTTACGCGAGAAGCGTCTGATTCATCACCGAAATCAAGGCCGTGCGACCGGTTTTCGGCGACGACCCCTTGGAAAAACGGGTAGTCGTTCACACGAGCGCCCTGGCTATCACGTGACAGCTGTCAAATTTCGCTCCAAACCGTTTAAATCTACCTTCGGTTAAATTAAATCCGGATTTCCACATCTTGTCCTTCGTATTTCTCTTTGGCTCCTCCGTTCGTGCGGGATTTTACCGTCATTCGTCATTCTTAAAGACGATCCCTAGCAGAGCTTGTACTTCTCGGAAATCCCGAAGGACTTAAGACGGTTCCAAACGTTTTATTAATCTACAATTTCTAGAACATGCCAGCGAGTTACCCCCTCATCTTTTTTTCGATCGCATTCTCCGAGGTTAGATCCGATCGATAGAATTGCAGATTTTATCGAGTAGTCTATTTATATAAAATCATTGGAGTTTGCCATCAGATAAAATCGAACCATTGCTTATAACTCTTCTTTATATTCGAAGATGGTGAAGCAGCTTATAATTTGAAGTTCGAACAGTCTTTAATATAGTCGACCGTTTCAAAGTCACGTGGAAAGACTCGTTTCTGCGCCTAGTTATTTCAAAATTTCGAAATTCGAACGATTCTAGAGAAGTTTCGACTGTAGAATCCAGCTTCATTCTCGTTTTCTTCCGGAATGTATTCACGCACGAGAATTTTTTACATTAAAATTTGCCGGTAAGACACGAAGTCGAACGGCTGCGACGATGTTTGGTGTCGCCACACGAAAAAAAGGATTCAAAAATAAGATTATTTTTTTAAAGCGGAAAATGCGGCACTTTTTACTCCCTCTCTTAAGTAACAGGTTGTTAACCCCGCAGGATTCGGCGCCTTTTATTCGCTGTTAAATATAGAAACATTTTGGCAGCTTCGACGCCTCCAGCAGAAATCTAATTGTCTGCTTCTTCGACGGAAAAAACGTCTGTCGATTCGTCCATCCGCCTTCCTTAAAAAAAGGCATTATTTATGGAATAGACTTAGACAAATCGTCGTGTTTTCTCCGTCTTTCGTCCCGCTTAATTTCGATCGCGAAGCGAATCATCTGCTTTTTTCGCTCGTTTTATAACGTCACTTCTAAGAATTTGGCCGCTTCGATTTTTGCGTAATTCCTGGAAGTTTGTGTAATTTAGAAATTATTTGCTTGTTTTATTCTACAGGATTTTAACTTTAAATCGCGCGAAAGCATTTAAACTTACACGCGTTACCCAACCCGTTTTGCTGGTGACACGTGGGTTCGCGTTTCGTCCGTTCCAACACCAACCCCTTTCCGAAATTTCCGAGAAAAAACGCAAGCATAAATATACTGTGCATTAAACACTTGATACTTCTCGTGTATTTATTTTTTTCTAACGAATTTGTGTTTTTATAGTCGGCGGCATTCTATAACGTCTAAAAACACTTTTCGCTTCTAAGTAGCCGCTGTCAATCGGATGTAAACAAAAGTCCCGAACCCGCGCTGGCGCTGTGCGCGCTAGACACGGGTGATTTTCGGATTAACTGTACCGAAATTTATCCTGCGGATTATAAATTCTCCCGGTCGGGCGACTTTTGGTGCCGCCGGTCTGGCTCTTTAGAAAGTCCTAACGGAATTTCTCAGAGTTTGCAAACCCGACGGAGTGGTCGTCCTTGAGTCTGACCGGGTCCACTTCGCGCGTCCACCGTCGTCGACCCACGCGCCGACGTCACCGACGTAACATCTGTTCGAAAATGTCTTAAAAAAAGATGTTACGGAGCCTCGCCTTAACCGGAGAAAGTCGAGGACGGTGTCTTCTCGCCGTTAGGAGAGTGTGACGGAGGAGCACGTGCCGGTGCGAGCGCGCGCGCCCTCCCGGCCAACTCTCGTCGTAATCTCGCGGCGGAGCGAAGTTTTCTGTCGAGCGACCCCCGCGTGCGGCTCATTGGCTCCAGTCGTTTCGATGCGAACGGGAGGTGGTTTTTTTTGGGGTGTTCGCGCCGGTAAGCACCAGAGATGAACTATTCTTGTTTCGGTCCCATTCATCACGGCTCGTGCAGGAGGCCGGAAATCGTCGTCAAACCCAACAGACTGCGAGTCATCCAAGATTTGGATCTGTACTTCATCAGGCAGATCGCCCACAGCCTGCAGGTGAGAGCGTGTCGCGGGGTTGGCGTAGCTGGAAGGCGAAGACGTGGAGGAAGACGATGATCTCTTTCTCGTCTCGTGTTAGCCATGGCCAAATCGTTTTTTTATATAAATCCGGGAATCTCTTTCCGTTTATTGATACGCGTCGAGAAAGATGCTCGAAAACGAAACGTCGAGCCTATTTTAAGTATTTCCGCCTTGCCCCTTTTGGAGCGCTTCGGGGTCGCGTGACTGAGGGAATCGGAAGTTTCGGGTGAAAGGTGAGGCGGAAAACCGGAAGTTACCGGTTTTCGAATCTCTTCTGGGTAATAGAGGAAGTAACGCGGACGTGCTGATGAAAATAAAGATGATGCTAAGTTAATTTAAAGCCTCCAAGGACAATTTCCTGGATCTTTTGGCATATTGTCAGCCGCATCGTAATTCTGTTTTTGTTCTGAAACTTTTTCCTTGTGGAGGAGGAGCGGGAGGTCGGGAAAAGGCGGCAGTAAACGTGGAGTGGCGCTTGGAATTTCACTTATTTCGAGGATTACTCGAAAAACCGTCTTTGAAATTTGCATAATTCGAGCGCGCCCGGTGGATTGGCACTCTGCCCGTTTCGTCTGTTTTTATTTTGGTTGCCAGCTTAACTGTTACCGAATTTAGACGGTATTTTTTGATACGTTTCAATGTGTTTTTTGATATTGCGGACGATTTCGAAGATCTACGACGGAAGGCCGGTAACGCGAGAATTAGCGTTACAAAATTCGGACCAAAAAACGGTCACGGACGTGGAGACTTCGTAAGAACTAAGTGGGTCAGGGTGCAGATGGGGTCGAACGTTCGAAAATTACTTTATATATACATTTTTCTCTCCTGTCTTCTCCCTAGTTTAGTAGAAGTTCGCTTTCTTAGCCTCTTTTTGCCTAGTCTTGCGCGGTGTTGATGATGATAGTAATGATGATGACGATTCCGGAGGGTGCGGCTGGTGTCTAGTTCAAACCCACAGAGTAAGGTAGAGAGGGGTTCCAGTGGAAGTATAAATTATCTGCGAATATCGAACTTTGAGGTGCATTCAACTCTATAGGAACGGGTGGGTGGGCTTCTCCTACTCGTGACCTTGACCGACTGCTATTATAATGTATCGAATCACTGGCCGGGGATTTTTTCCGATAGCGTCACAGCTTTTTCTGTCGCGACTTCATAACAAAACGAAGTTTCTGGAATTGTCAAATATTAATAAAAACTATGGCCAGGCCGACTTTTTAGCAATCGCCTTTCGGAATATGCAAAGTTTAAAGTTTTTACTTTGGGTTAATGTTACAACTAGTTGTTATTTTACGGGTTTTTTTTTATTATCGAGAAATATTTTAATGCACTACGACTCTTTTGTTAAGTGGATAAAGGCATAAACTATTGAAATTATTTTTTTTTCCTTTCGAGAAATAAAAAGATTTGGTAACTTGTGTACTTAAACAAATGCACTCTTTGCTTTCTTTTGAAGTGTCTCTCCCTCCCTGTGTGTGTCAAATAAACATTTTTTCTGCGGTTTACTTTATTCTTGAAACTTGCTTTTGTAATTTCTAAATATTAAAAAAAAAACAGTTTACAAATTGAAAGTTACATTATATTATTGTTTTTTGTCAAGTTGACTTGCTTTCTTTGCCACATTTTTCATAGCTTTATTCTATATTTTTTTCTTTGTGTATTAGTAGTTGGCTTTCAAGTACAAAATTCTAACTGCACTCGCAAGATTACGACATGGCCGAATTAGGTTTGTTAGATTTGTTTGTTGAGTCAGTGGCAAATTGTCTAATAGATTGTTTAGAGCCGGTTAACTGGACTATGGACAAAAATTCCAGTTGGTAATACCAACTGTGAAGAAGGTACTTGTGATGAAAACATTCAATATGTAAAATCTAGGCCATTCTAGATTTAAAAACTTGAAAAAATTAAATTTAAAGCTAGTTAATATTTCAAAAATTGTTAACGTCTGTCTTCCAATACAGAGTTTCAGGCTGAATTAGTGACTTGACTGTCAGACTCTCTCTGTTTTAATATGGTGAAGGATGAAATTTTGTTTATTCATTAATGTTTTAATTTCTTTTCTTTGATAGGAATATGAGCTAGAACAAAAAATAGATCTGGAAATCAAAATGAGAGAGGGAACGACGAAATTGCTGGCCGCTTGCAAGCATCCGATCCAGAGTCTGGAGGCCGCCAAGTCGCTCCTGACTTCCAACGAGAGGATGACGGCGTACATGGCCAAGCTTCAGCAGAGGAAGGCGGCCGAAAAGAGGGCCAGAGAAGAGGCGTACGAGAAATCTTAAATATTTAAAATTTGGAAATGATTAATGTCTTGCCTATTTTTCTAAAATTGTGTTCTTATCAATATTTAGGACTCCATCTCTCAGGGTCTCAGGTTGCAATGCCAGAGTTGCCGTCTCAGGTCTGTATGATTTTAAATTACTTTAATTATTTAAATGAGTTTTTATGCTTATTTTTAATCATTTGAGATGATTTTAATTTGTTTTACTTCATAACAACAATGAAACTTGTATAAATATTTTTTACAAAAAGTTAATGAGTTATCAAACAAAAATCCTACATGAACATGCAATGATAGCATCAAATGTGTGTTTTTAATTTATATATATAAATTAATTAAATGTAACGCAATCTGATATCTTTACATATCCACTTGGAATTTATTTAGTTACATAAAATTGCTGTGTAATTTGATTGTCTTATGTGTCAGTTTGAACTTTTTTTCAAATGATGTACAGTACAGTTATAATACACTTTCATCAAATGCAAAATTTAACAAGACATTTTTCACATTGTAACTGATTAACAGCATTATTTTTGCAAATATGATGCTGCAGTTTTTAATTTTTCATCATTGTCTTTCTATTGTATGATCTATATACAAATTATAAATTAACTTTTTTAATACAGGGTGGGCCAACAAAAACGAAACGGCAGAGTTATCGTGTTCGTCCAAGCAAATCGCTTGGACAGGTCGATTTTATTCTCAAGGGGAAATATTTTTTTCCTTGCATATGCGTTCCAGCTTAAAAGGTTTTTTTATGTTTGTTAATAGTTTGTGTTACTTTTTTCTGAAATAAGTGTTTGTTTAGTTAATAAAAAATGAATGAGTTTTTAAAATATTTTGTTGTTTGTTGTATTCAAAATCACAAAAACTTTATTGCAGAAGATGTCCCCCTTGATAATAAAATCAACCTGTCCGAGCGATTTGCTTGGACGAACACGATAACTCTGCCGTTTCGTTTTCGATGGCCCACCCTGTATATTGTGTTTTAGTATAAGTTATAAATGTTGAACTAATAATAATTAAACAAAATAAGTACACAGATTGACACTATTACTAATTTTTTTTTTTTTTAACACAAAATTATTGCTGCATCTAACTTCCTACACTTATGTTGAGAGAGGTCTATACTGTAATATTGGTTGCATATTTATATTATCTTTATTAAAGTTGAAGATGTAGTTCTGTAAACTTTAGGGTTCAACTTCTTATCTTCTCTGTTCTTTTTACAAAGAGGACCTTTTATCTAATCTGTGAATCTCGGCCGAGATTGCCGAGCTTTCGGAAGTTTTGGCAACGTCGATACATTTTTTGAGTTTTAAAGTGTTGTCATGAATCTTTTGTGCCTTTTTCAATCATTTTGCATACAGTGACTGGAAATGAAATTTTTTTTTATTGATTTTGTATTGTGTGGCCATATGAAAGAACTATCTGCTCTGTCCAAAGAAATTCTTTAATGCAATTTATTAATTTGAATCTCCATTACATATGATTCTAAATGCAAATTGTGCACTTTTATT
The DNA here is from genome assembly GCF_000671375.1 of Centruroides sculpturatus. Lineage (NCBI taxonomy): Eukaryota > Metazoa > Arthropoda > Arachnida > Scorpiones > Buthidae > Centruroides > Centruroides sculpturatus. Next base: position 123,368 of record NW_019385183.1, read on the forward strand.
TTTTATTTTGACAACTTTTTTATAGTTTCTTGCTGTTAAAACAGTGTAATTTATTTGTATTAAATTTTGTAGGCAGAAAGTTAATATCTACAATAGATTTTTCAAATGTTGTTTATAGTTATTTTTGATATTTCATGTCATTCTTGATTGATCATGTAAGAGTTTTTCATAAAAAAAGAGTATATTTTAAAATTATTTACAAATAAATATTTGGATGATTTAGAAAAATATAAATGTTTTTCCTTATTCTCTTTTTATTCTTATAGTAAGTTTTCTTTTCTTATAAATTATTTCAAAAGTAGTAAATGTGGCGGCTGTATTATAGTACCAAGTGTACATGAATTAGCATACTTAAGCTTAATTCAGATATATAACTGAGATTGGCTATGAAAAAATTTCATTTTCAAATAACTTTAAGTTTTTCAGATATTTTTATTTGAATAGGATATGGAATGATGCTTTACAAAGTTAAAAATGTGTGATTTGAGCTTTTTTTTTTTTATGTTGAATGAATAAGGTCCAAACAATTGTATAGGAAATTAACATACTCCTGTTCCAAAATATTGCTGTGTAAGTGCTTGTCGTGCTCTAAATTATTTTTGATATCAGAAATATTTTACAAAACTGTTCTGTGTGCATACGAACTTATCAGTTTTACAGTTTAATTTTTGATAGAAAATTATATTTGAGATTTATGAAAATAAATGAGTATATCTGTAGTTTTTATATTAAGGAATTAAAGGGAAAAAATTAGTTACTAGTTTGGAACTTGTTTTTTTTTTTTTAATAAATGCAAACATGGATTTAGATAGTATAGGTATAATGATTGAATTTTCTGTTACGGATACAAACAAGAATAAAGTTTCTAAAAGGGTTGCAAAATTAGGCTATTAAATAGTTGAGCCTTTTGCAGAAACAATTCTAAACTGTTGCTAGTCTTTCTCATGTTTTTGTTATGGTTTTAAATTTATCCAAAAACTATGGAGCATAGCCAAAAAATATTTTGTTTTCTTCGTTGGCTCATGCTAGTAGATAATTGTTTTGTTTAGTGCAGTTGTTTTGACTAAATCACAAATGAAAATTTTCATTGTCTGCATTTGGTTTTATTTTGTTTTGTTTTTATTAATTTGTGTATATTTTTAATTCAAATTATTGTAATCAGCTTTCTGTAATTTAAAATGGTGACTTGAGTAGATGATCTCAATTTTTGTTTCTTGAAAATTAGATTTGACAAAGATATCATTTGTGGGATTAGTTTAAATGACATAAATTGGCTGTTAAATCTAAAATTATCTTATTTTGTATCTAGATCAGATAATTTTGCTTTAGTCACTAAGTTCTAAGCATATACAGATAAAATTGTTTTGTCTATTAAAAATATACTATTGGAGTTTAGTGTAGTGACATTATCATAGCTGATGACAATCTACTATTTCTTCTTTAGTAAAATTCTTGATATATATTTGTATGATAGAATGAAAAATAGGATTTTATCTTACCAAGATCATAGGTGATGTGAGTTTATTAATTTAAATGGAATTACTATTGGATGATTTACTTCTGTACAAAAGAGCTAACCAGTATAATGAAAAATAGGGAACAAAGTTTGATCAAAGCTATCTAAGAAAAGTCCAGATCAGATTCAAACATGTCAATAGGAGATTCTTTTTACATGAAAAACTTGGCTGACAATATTTTGGAAGTGTGTGGCTATTTAAATTTTCAGTACTCTCATCACTCTGCAAATAGCAAAATAAAGTTGCAATATATTTCATTTATAACTGATAATGCAGATTGCATGAAAGTAGGTTCAAAGTAATTGAAGATGATTCAAAAACATTGTTTAAAATAGAGACTGTGCTTTGAAGTTCAAATCTGTAGTTTTTACAATTTTTTTGTATTTTTTTTTAATTGAATATTTAATCAGAAATATTACTTTTTGATACAATTTCTTTGTTAAAATATTTTAAAAATGCATAACAACTTTGCATTTTAAGTAACATTTCATTTTATGTAAATATTCTTCCAATCATGAATTTAGAATTACTTTAAAAAAAATCATTAGCTAATGAAATTTAAACAAATAAAAATATTAAAGTTGATACTTAAACTAATAAAGTAAGTAAAGTTTTATAATTTCTCTTGGGGTAGTGTGTAATTTTGAAATAGCTTGAATTTTGCCATATTTCTGGGACATTGAGAAATGGTTTAACTAAATAAATATTGCTGAAATTTTTACATTTAGAAATTGGCATTCAGAATTTAATTGTGTAAGGATTTTTGAAAGCTTCTTGTTAAATGCTTTCTGCATTTGATAATGGATTTTATTAAAATTAAAACAATTTAATATTGAAATAATTTATCTTTATGCTCCTGTTCCATTTTTCAAATATCGATATGTAACTGGTTCAAACACCGTTATTCTCTAGGAATTATCACATCCACGGACTCCAAGGGTACTAGCCAGTCAACAACTTTATTTTACCCAGATGCATTTCAGAAATTACAATATTTCCCTCCTCGGTGGGCTTTCTATCAAACAAGCAAAATGAAGCGCAAATACTGTTTTGATACTCTTACACAATATTTCAACCTTTCAAATGGTTATATTTCAATATTAACATATTGATATATATAATTTTTAAAGGAAGATCTATAATTTAACAAGCCAGGCTGCAATTCTTAAGCATGTTTTAATTTAAAAATAAGTGTTTAGTATGTGGTCTCAATTTTTGTGTAGCTAACTCCATTCTTGAGTTTAAGGAAGCAAGGGTAGACACAGGTGGACAATAATGATTCACACTGTTGTCTCATTATAGCTCTGCAATTTGAAAATTTATTAAGTGTCTTTGTAGATGAATTATAAACAATCATTTCTCTGCATTTATGTTTTTAGTTTTTCTCATAAATACATTATAAATGTGTTTTGAAAGAGAAATAGAACTCTTGTATGTAAATGTTTAAATCAGTCTACTCTACATGTATGAAATACTTAGCTTGAAATTGTCACCAAAAAAAAAATAATTANTTTGGTAGAAAATGTCTGAGGGAATCTAAGGATCTTCATACTATCAAGTATTATCTGTTTTTTGTTTCCTTAATGGAGTTTCTCAAATTAAAAACCTTCACTTTACTGAAAATAATTATCAAATGAATTTATACCCATTCACTTAATTAAGAAAAGAAGAAAATCTGTATTTCAAAACATTAGAAAATAAACTTTTTGACATTCACAATGTTACAAAGATAATATATATATAGAAACTTCAGCAGAAATCAGTAAACTTTGTAATTTTTGAACAAGTGGGATGTGTAATAAAAATAGGATTTTAGGAAATGTTCCACCAATTACTATTAAGTGGTCTGCAGGTTGCCAATCTCTCTTCTGAGTTAAGACATTTCTAATTATTAAATTTACTGTGAATAGTTAGTGCAGTGATTCTCAACCTTTTTTTCATCACGGTACAATTTTAATAATTTAAAAATTTGGTGGCACACACGGTTACTTCAGTAAGTACCGTAGGACAATCGGTGACATCATAACAGTGATTTTTAAACACAGTTGGTTATTTACATCACATTTTCTAAACGTCTTAGTAAGTACCAGCAGTTTCTGGTAACACCGGTTACAATTTCCAAATGCACCTTAGGAAGGTAGAATCAATTAAACTACTTGTCTCACATTGCTTATGTATGGGACATTTGCGGTGATGGCGCACTTCAAAAATCTCACAGTATATTAAAGTGCCGTGGCACAGGAGTTGAGAATCACTGAGTTAGTGAAACTGCCTACCTATAACCAAAGCCCTCTAGTGTATAAATAAGCAAATAAGTTAAGAAAATCATTTTGTGTAGGATAAATTGAAATTGATCAAAAAATTTGAATGGAAAATTAAAGGAAAGGAAATTTTAATAGGAAAATAGCTTGTAGAATTTTCTATTTTCACATTGTATTTCCATTATAAAACTTTAACCCAACTTGGCCTTTTTCTGTGATCTGAATGGAGCTATGTATTTGAATGTAAGAAAGATACAGTATATCAAATAGTATTTTTTATTATTACTTACAATCATTATTGCATTATTCTTAATAGAAATTGTAAAAATCAAAATAACCTATTAAATCTTTGTTGAATTACTTCAGAATTAAATAGAAAATTATTAAAATTGTAGTTGTATGAAAAAAGATAAACAGTACAAAACTTTGTCTGTAAATTGCTGTGTTATGTAAATGAATAGAGATGTTAAATGACATGGCTAATTTTAATTGCAAATCATTCATATTTTGTATTTCAAAGCTGTTTATTATTCTGTGGAATTTAGTTACAAATCATAAGTCCCTTTTTATTTATAGTATTGTAGTTATGGACTCAAATTTTATTTTATTTAATGTGGTGTAGAGGTACATTACATTTGTCCTAATTTAAATTGGTGTTAACTATTAAAATCAGTTAATATGATTTATATAAAAATTCAGAATATTTTTAAACAATTATTGGTGTTGCAATGAACAGTATATTTGGCCTCAGGCCAAATATACTGTTTGTTGCAACACCAATAATTATGTTTAAAAACTAATAATTATGAGGCCGAATACCGAATATTTGGCCAAACTATTTGGCTTGATTAACGCACGTACGAAAATTGGTGCGCAAACCTCATTATGGCAAGGACCCTGCTCTCTATTGGCCCACTGTCACTACGCTTTGCCAATCGCGTTAATTCTTGACAGTTGTAGCGAACAGACAAGAGCATCATGGCAGTATGCAATAAATGATGATATCAAATGAAATGACTTGCATGTGTAAATAACGGAAAAAGAAGAGAGAAGGACCACAAAGTGAAAATGTGAAAATAAATATGAAATTAAGTTGATAACATAATTGAACAAGTCAAAGCAGCTTATTGGCATGAAATTTGTGGCCATCAATGCCAAACAATTGTTGTCATAGACTTTGGAAAGCTAAATGCTTATAATGAAAGTCACTTAGTGTGCACGGACGAAAGCCTCGGGCTACCAAGCTGTCTCAAATCTGTGAAATCATAACTGTGACATATACGGACGTTCTATCTGTCTCTTTTCTCCGTTATCACCAGGCTATGAGTCATGTAATTATAAATTGGAAAAACTACGACGGAAAAGTGACGAATTGAAAGTATCGTGAGCGCATATTATGATGTATGCATAGGCATACGTGGACTAGAGAGATGGAGGAAAGAGAAAGGAAAGAGCAAGACGAGCGCTTAGAAAGGATAGGCAGGGTCAGACCCTCACGTGTGTGCGATGATTCTGGAACAAATAGGTGTGTACATGTGCTGATCTTTGTAATTATAAATTGTGAATACAGGTGACTAATATTATTATTATTTTTTTATTTTGTGCATAAGTTATAAATAAATATAAACAAACAACACTAACCCAACAACATTAAGTCTAATACCAAAATGATTACTTTACTGTGTTTTTGTTATTTCTTACTCCTGTTTTTAGGTATTCGGTATTCTGCCGAATAGTGATTAAATATTCGGTATTCAGCCGAACAGCGAAAAATAGGCCGAATACCGAATAGTAACCAAATATTTGTTACATCACTAATAATTATATAACGTTTGTTCATAGTTTTAATATGAAAGTCAACAGAAACATTTCACAAAAAAAATAAAATGCATTTACTTAAGCAACAATTATACACAAATATATTCTGTCCAGAACTAAACTTTCAGATGATAAACTTTGATGATTAACAGATATAAAATCATTTTTATATTTAGATTTTAACTTTTGCCAAATATTGTAAAATTGCAAAATGTAACAGAATTGTTGATTCAATTTGTGGTTTTAGTTCTTTCTTTTACTCTTGATTATGTGTTGTCTTCATGTTTTTATTGGATATTGGTATTTTATTGCATATTTAGTTTTTATTAGTTTGCTTTTCTTCTTGTTTTTTCTACATATGAAAAATCTACTCCAATAATGCTACATTTTATGCAGTTAATTAATAAATAAGGAATGTACTGTACCTTTGTTATTATCCAGCAGGTATTCTTTTATCATTTTCAGCCTAAAAGTACTTCCTACATAAAAATAACTTTTATTATCTGTATATATCAATGAGTTTATATTAAAATATCCTTAATCATGTCACTACTGTACAGTCAGCCTAATATAAAATTTTCAATTTTTTTATTGTTGAATTTGACAGCATGCATAAACAATGTTATATGGATAATTATGTATATAATCTATACATTTCATTGGAATTTAATATCTAGTTTCTATGATTTTATGGTCCAATAAGATCTCTTGCCAATGAAAATATATTGAGCAATATAAAGCAGAGTCTCTCTTTCAGGCAGTTCATATATTTTCTAATGTAATATAAAGTGTTTGACACTCACGATATTATTTTGTTCAAATCCTATTGCTATACTATATTTAGACTCTTGTCTATTTGCACTATATACGTATTATTATCCTTCTTCATCAGTATTGACTGGCCAATACAATAAAACACTGGAGTCCATCTTTAATGAACAAACCTAACAAGTAAGACCAACTTTGTAAGTAATGATAGAGTATCCCATATAAACACATTTTTAATGTAATTTATTGTTAGAATTTAAGAGTAGTGCATGATATTTGCCAGATAAGTCTCAATTAAATTACAGATACATTGGATAATCACGATGTTATCTTAATCTCTTTAATGTTAATATATCAAATTACATTAAAAGGTCTTCAGCTTAAACAATAACAAATTCAGAATATATCTTGAAAACACAGATATTTTAGGAATTTTTACTGTAAAATTAATTTTAATCTGTTATTACTAAACAGAGATATTAAAAATACAAATGAAATCAGGTTGTTATTTATGTCACCATTGATCATCTTCCAGATTATCCATTGGGCTATTTTAAGGCTAGTAAATAATTAAATACAAATCATTTTGGTTGAGGGAGACTGTTATGCCACCGTCTCGTAGTAAATTTAATAATTAGAAATAAACTAATTTTAATTTCTGTTCTAAATCAGGGATCAACAACCTTTTGGTATTGATGGAACACATTGGGAGGTGCACCAATTATCACTGGGCCTCAAATGCCATTTCTATTATCCCAAAATAATAAAAAATCAAGTCTTTTAGGATTTTAGGAAATGTTCCAACGATTGCTATTAACTGGCTATGTGGTCTGCAGGTTGCCAATCTCTATTCTGAGTTAAGACTTCTTTCTAATTATTAAATTTACCATGACTAGTTAGCAACTGTCTACCTCTAACCAAATTGATTTATATGTAATTATTTGCTAGTTTGAAAGAACCCCAATGGATAATCCAGCTGATCGTTTGGCAATATTAACAATAGAATGTAAAAACTGAAAAGCTGAAAATCCTGTAAGATTAAAGCTACACATTTTGCATTAAACAGGAAAGCAAGAATTACACACATAATTTTGCAATTTATAATGTATTTTTTTTTTTTTTATTGGTTCAAACCTGACTGTATTACCTAATAGTCGGTGCCACAATATGATTTAGTGATAATAATCAAATTTTTAGTTAATTCTTATTTATAGTATACTTGTTTATTGTTGACATTATAGAATCCTGTTTCTACAAGAAGTCTAGGTTTAAATCTGATTTTGTATCTTGATATTTGGATCAGGATTGTTTTATTCTTCTATCCAATGCAGTTCAGGCTACCCATAATGAATAAAGTTAAAGTTGATCGTATAAGCAATCTAACAAATGCAATCCGATCCTTCTCTTGTACGTCAAGAGCAAAAACAATATCTTTTCAAGCTATTGTTTTTGCTCTTGGCAATTTGTTGATTGTCAACAAATTTTTCCTTTTAATCGGCCAGTTTGTTCGAACCAACGGTACCAACGAAAGATGATCCGATTTTTTGCGGATCTTTACCGAAACGTTTGTGGAAATGGCATAGTACCATTGTAATTGAATGTATCTTTGCTAGCAACAACACTGCATATGCTTTCTGCGCTGATGATCACCATTTTGCAAACAGCAGTGCCTCCTATCTTGAAAAGAATGCACGAGCATGCCCTACAAGTAGGGACATTTTGATATCGATACTTGTCATTATTACCTGTATATCGTTTACATTTTGCAGACAGGTAAGATCCGACCGAAATTGGATTTTCCAGCTGAAACCGAATCTTACGCAATTTTCAGTGAACGAAAATGAAAATTACACACACACACACACACACACACACACACACGCGTCTGAAAATGAAATTTGATGTAATAAATTTCATTTTCAAAATGTATAGCGTACTTATAGTTCAGATTACTATTTATAAATAACTGGCAATTACGAGTACTGTATTTGAGAAACTCGAAAATATATTAAAATCCCAAATCGACCGATACAGTATTGGTAACATTAAGTTTATATTAGAAATCAGCTTTAGTAATTTTTTAATACGCTTTATCCTCGTTAGTTGTTATTTATGTTGAAATGTTGAGAGTTTTGATATACAAAACGTTTCAAAATCAAGTCGCAGACCAGCAAGATTTCCAGTTCCCATACCCAATGCCGATACTGGCCGGTATAGATGCTTCTTGGTATCGGGGCGTCACTAACAAGTANACAAGAATAAAGTTTCTAAAAGGGTTGCAAAATTAGGCTATTAAATAGTTGAGCCTTTTGCAGAAACAATTCTAAACTGTTGCTAGTCTTTCTCATGTTTTTGTTATGGTTTTAAATTTATCCAAAAACTATGGAGCATAGCCAAAAAATATTTTGTTTTCTTCGTTGGCTCATGCTAGTAGATAATTGTTTTGTTTAGTGCAGTTGTTTTGACTAAATCACAAATGAAAATTTTCATTGTCTGCATTTGGTTTTTTTTTGTTTTGTTTTTATTAATTTGTGTATATTTTTAATTCAAATTATTGTAATTAGCTTTCTGTAATTTAAAATGGTGACTTGAGTAGATGATCTCAATTTTTGTTTCTTGAAAATTAGATTTGACAAAGATATCATTTGTGGGATTAGTTTAAATGACATAAATTGGCTGTTAAATCTAAAATTATCTTATTTTGTATCTAGATCAGATAATTTTGCTTTAGTCACTAAGTTCTAAGCATATACAGATAAAATCGTTTTGTCTATTAAAAATATACTATTGGAGTTTAGTGTAGTGACATTATCATAGCTGATGACAATCTACTATTTCTTCTTTAGTAAAATTCTTGATATATATTTGTATGATAGAATGAAAAATAGGATTTTATCTTACCAAGATCATAGGTGATGTGAGTTTATTAATTTAAATGGAATTACTATTGGATGATTTACTTCTGTACAAAAGAGCTAACCAGTATAATGAAAAATAGGGAACAAAGTTTGATCAAAGCTATCTAAGAAAAGTCCAGATCAGATTCAAACATGTCAATAGGAGATTCTTTTTACATGAAAAACTTGGCTGACAATATTTTGGAAGTGTGTGGCTATTTAAATTTTCAGTACTCTCATCACTCTGCAAATAGCAAAATAAAGTTGCAATATATTTCATTTATAACTGATAATGCAGATTGCATGAAAGTAGGTTCAAAGTAATTGAAGATGATTCAAAAACATTGTTTAAAATAGAGACTGTGCTTTGAAGTTCAAATCTGTAGTTTTTACAATTTTTTTGTATTTTTTTTTTAATTGAATATTTAATCAGAAATATTACTTTTTGATACAATTTCTTTGTTAAAATATTTTAAAAATGCATAACAACTTTGCATTTTAAGTAACATTTCATTTTATGTAAATATTCTTCCAATCATGAATTTAGAATTACTTTAAAAAAAATCATTAGCTAATGAAATTTAAACAAATAAAAATATTAAAGTTGATACTTAAACTAATAAAGTAAGTAAAGTTTTATAATTTCTCTTGGGGTAGTGTGTAATTTTGAAATAGCTTGAATTTTGCCATATTTCTGGGACATTGAGAAATGGTTTAACTAAATAAATATTGCTGAAATTTTTACATTTAGAAATTGGCATTCAGAATTTAATTGTGTAAGGATTTTTGAAAGCTTCTTGTTAAATGCTTTCTGCATTTGATAATGGATTTTATTAAAATTAAAACAATTTAATATTGAAATAATTTATCTTTATGCTCCTGTTCCATTTTTCAAATATCAATATGTAACTGGTTCAAACACCGTTATTCTCTAGGAATTATCACATCCACGGACTCCAAGGGTACTAGCCAGTCAACAACTTTATTTTACCCAGATGCATTTCAGAAATTACAATATTTCCCTCCTCGGTGGGCTTTCTATCAAACAAGCAAAATGAAGCGCAAATACTGTTTTGATACTCTTACACAATATTTCAACCTTTCAAATGGTTATATTTCAATATTAACATATTGATATATATAATTTTTAAAGGAAGATCTATAATTTAACAAGCCAGGCTGCAATTCTTAAGCATGTTTTAATTTAAAAATAAGTGTTTAGTATGTGGTCTCAATTTTTGTGTAGCTAACTCCATTCTTGAGTTTAAGGAAGCAAGGGTAGACACAGGTGGACAATAATGATTCACACTGTTGTCTCATTATAGCTCTGCAATTTGAAAATTTATTAAGTGTCTTTGTAGATGAATTATAAACAATCATTTCTCTGCATTTATGTTTTTAGTTTTTCTCATAAATACATTATAAATGTGTTTTGAAAGAGAAATAGAACTCTTGTTATGTAAATGTTTANTTAAATATATTCATAAATAAAAAGATTACTTGAAATTGTATTTATTAAATTACTGTCGTTAAAATTTGTTTCTATGGAAGCACACTTAAAATGATTCCTAGATTGTAGTTTGAGAGTGTATTGAGCAGAACAGTTTAAAATGAAACTTGTCAAAACACGGTTTAATCAAAGTATATGTATATATTGGAATTTTTAGCAAGGATGCATGCGTGACAAGATGTCACGCATGCGTATGTGATGTCACATAATGAATATGTTAATATAGACTCCACCCATTTGAAAATATTAATACTTTCTCTGCATTAAATAAGCATTTAAGTTTATATTTTCTGTGTGTTAAAGTTCAATATTTAAACAATTTTTAGTACTATTGTAAAAAATCAAAATGAAACCATAAGTTAAATTTAAAAGGCTTTTTTTAAATCTTTAAATAAAAATTTGGTAGAAAATATCTAAGAAAGACAAAATGTCTGAGGTAATCTAAGGATTTTCACACTGTCAAGTATTATCTGTTTTTTGTTTCCTTAATGGAGTTTCTCAAATTAAAAACCTTCACTTTACTGAAAATAATTATCAAATGAATTTATACCCATTCACTTAATTAAGAAAAGAAGAAAATCTGTATTTCAAAACATTAGAAAATAAACTTTTTGACATTCACAATGTTACAAAGATAATATATATATATAGAAACTTCAGCAGAAATCAGTAAACTTTGTAATTTTTGAACAAGTGGTATGTGTAATAAAAATAGGATTTTAGGAAATGTTCCACCAATTACTATTAAGTGGTCTGCAGGTTGCCAATCTCTCTTCTGAGTTAAGACATTTCTAATTATTAAATTTACTGTGAATAGTTAGTGCAGTGATTCTCAACCTTTTTTTCATCACGGTACAATTTTAATAATTTAAAAATTTGGTGGCACACACGGTTACTTCAGTAAGTACCGTAGGACAATCGGTGACATCATAACAGTGATTTTTAAACACAGTTGGTTATTTACATCACATTTTCTAAACGTCTTAGTAAGTACCAGCAGTTTCTGGTAACACCGGTTACAATTTCCAAATGCACCTTAGGAAGGTAGAATCAATTAAACTACTTGTCTCACATTGCTTATGTATGGGACATTTGCGGTGATGGCGCACTTCAAAAATCTCACAGTATATTAAAGTGCCGTGGCACAGGAGTTGAGAATCACTGAGTTAGTGAAACTGCCTACCTATAACCAAAGCCCTCTAGTGTATAAATAAGCAAATAAGTTAAGAAAATCATTTTGTGTAGGATAAATTGAAATTGATCAAAAAATTTGAATGGAAAATTAAAGGAAAGGAAATTTTAATAGGAAAATAGCTTGTAGAATTTTCTATTTTCACATTGTATTTCCATTATAAAACTTTAACCCAACTTGGCCTTTTTCTGTGATCTGAATGGAGCTATGTATTTGAATGTAAGAAAGATACAGTATATCAAATAGTATTTTTTATTATTACTTACAATCATTATTGCATTATTCTTAATAGAAATTGTAAAAATCAAAATAACCTATTAAATCTTTGTTGAATTACTTCAGAATTAAATAGAAAATTATTAAAATTGTAGTTGTATGAAAAAAGATAAACAGTACAAAACTTTGTCTGTAAATTGCTGTGTTATGTAAATGAATAGAGATGTTAAATGACATGGCTAATTTTAATTGCAAATCATTCATATTTTGTATTTCAAAGCTGTTTATTATTCTGTGGAATTTAGTTACAAATCATAAGTCCCTTTTTATTTATAGTATTGTAGTTATGGACTCAAATTTTATTTTATTTAATGTGGTGTAGAGGTACATTACATTTGTCCTAATTTAAATTGGTGTTAACTATTAAAATCAGTTAATATGATTTATATAAAAATTCAGAATATTTTTAAACAATTATTGGTGTTGCAATGAACAGTATATTTGGCCTCAGGCCAAATATACTGTTTGTTGCAACACCAATAATTATGTTTAAAAACTAATAATTATGAGGCCGAATACCGAATATTTGGCCAAACTATTTGGCTTGATTAACGCACGTACGAAAATTGGTGCGCAAACCTCATTATGGCAAGGACCCTGCTCTCTATTGGCCCACTGTCACTACGCTTCGNCAATCTCTATTCTGAGTTAAGACTTCTTTCTAATTATTAAATTTACCATGACTAGTTAGCAACTGTCTACCTCTAACCAAATTGATTTATATGTAATTATTTGCTAGTTTGAAAGAACCCCAATGGATAATCCAGCTGATCGTTTGGCAATATTAACAATAGAATGTAAAAACTGAAAAGCTGAAAATCCTGTAAGATTAAAGCTACACATTTTGCATTAAACAGGAAAGCAAGAATTACACACATAATTTTGCAATTTATAATGTATTTTTTTTTTTTTTATTGGTTCAAACCTGACTGTATTACCTAATAGTCGGTGCCACAATATGATTTAGTGATAATAATCAAATTTTTAGTTAATTCTTATTTATAGTATACTTGTTTATTGTTGACATTATAGAATCCTGTTTCTACAAGAAGTCTAGGTTTAAATCTGATTTTGTATCTTGATATTTGGATCAGGATTGTTTTATTCTTCTATCCAATGCAGTTCAGGCTACCCATAATGAATAAAGTTAAAGTTGATCGTATAAGCAATCTAACAAATGCAATCCGATCCTTCTCTTGTACGTCAAGAGCAAAAACAATATCTTTTCAAGGTATTGTTTTTGCTCTTGGTACCAACGAAAGATGATCCGATTTTTTGCGGATCTTTACCGAAACGTTTGTGGAAATGGCATAGTACCATTGTAATTGAATGTATCTTTGCTAGCAACAACACTGCATATGCTTTCTGCGCTGATGATCACCATTTTGCAAACAGCAGTGCCTCCTATCTTGAAAAGAATGCACGAGCATGCCCTACAAGTAGGGACATTTTGATATCGATACTTGTCATTATTACCTGTATATCGTTTACATTTTGCAGACAGGTAAGATCCGACCGAAATTGGATTTTCCAGCTGAAACCGAATCTTACGCAATTTTCAGTGAACGAAAATGAAAATTACACACACACACACACACACACACACACACACGCGTCTGAAAATGAAATTTGATGTAATAAATTTCATTTTCAAAATGTATAGCGTACTTATAGTTCAGATTACTATTTATAAATAACTGGCAATTACGAGTACTGTATTTGAGAAACTCGAAAATATATTAAAATCCCAAATCGACCGATACAGTATTGGTAACATTAAGTTTATATTAGAAATCAGCTTTAGTAATTTTTTAATACGCTTTATCCTCGTTAGTTGTTATTTATGTTGAAATGTTGAGAGTTTTGATATACAAAACGTTTCAAAATCAAGTCGCAGACCAGCAAGATTTCCAGTTCCCATACCCAATGCCGATACTGGCCGGTATAGATGCTTCTTGGTATCGGGGCGTCACTAACAAGTACTGACCTAAACTTTGCTTTCCTATCCGTTGATGGCACACTTTTTTTTGTAATAGTTATTGTTTTAATTACGCAAAGTTATTTCGTTTCTTTGGTATCGTCCTTTATTTCATACAGTCGGGAATTCTCGGGAAAAGCTTTTCCGGATAGGACAAGCCTTTTTCCGGTCAAAAGTGCTAATGGGCAAACACACGAAAAAACGGATAATTCTTTTGCTACAGGCTCCCAAAATGTAGTATTAATATAATTTTGACAGAACAGAAGAAACTCGTAAATACTTTTACAGTAATCGCCGTATGTTTGTAAGATATTTTAAGAGTGAATACCCGTTCACTAGGCCCTAGTATTGTATTTATACCATATGATTATATTAGTGCAGTTATGCCACGCCCTCTTTACTCGTAACGGCGCCATATCATCAGAAGAATCAAATTGTAATTGGATTTTAAGAGCAATTTTTTCTAGCTTGACTATTTACGTATCCCGTACATGCTTCTGTCTACTGGTAGACTCGTCAATATTTCAAACATCGTCGTTAGTCTCGTAGTATTTCTAACTCGTTTGTGCATTCCATTCCACAATCCGTTTCGTCATCCAACGGGTTCAACCGCAACAACTACCACAATACATTCCTTAATCGTTTTCGCAACCGCAGCCTGGCCGCACCAATTGGTAAAACGGATTGGTAAGAGTTGCAGACGTGGAACGGAAATAGATTGCTGAACGAGTTGCATTCGAAACATTGGTAGCGGCGTGATTTGCAACCGCATAAATGGTCATTGCTGTCGACTGGTGGTCAAAATTTGTGCATCGTATATTTTGAAAACACCTAGAAACAACACTGTCGGTTTTTAAGTTGATTGAGATTGTGTATGAGTTTGTTCAACCTCTTTGAAGCTTAATAATTCTCGTTTTTTGTCGAAAATTTCTGAAATTTTGTAGGGAGGTTTGTTTATTATGGCATCGATTCTATTAAATTTTGGTGGTTGAAGGTCGAGGGGACCGTGTGTCATATGTCCAGTTAAAAAGTATAAAAAATTTTTAATAATAAAATATCCTAACAGATGGCGCCTGACACGCAGTTTTAAATGTTGCCGGGGAAAGTTAAACAACTCGTTGCTGGACTTTTTTTTTGCCTGGATTTACTTTTACTAGTTGCGGAAGAAGTACGTGTATAACGCGCATCGATCCCGAAAATGTCTTTATTACGTCGACAACCGATCGTAGGAATTTTGAAGTTATATTTTATATGACAAATATTTGTCGACTTACGCGAAATTATCGTTTTAGTTTAGTGTTTTAATTAAATCGGCGTTTTTATTTCTTTATTGTATAAATCCCACTCGAAATACATTGTCTTCCTTCCAACGAGTAGAGTAGAGCCAAAATTTCTCATTTTTTATTATCCCGCCCAACAAATACATCGCGACGTTCTTCAATATCACGAATACGTAGTCTTGGATATATATTTGTCTTACAAATTGGCGAAGACTTGGTGGATAACAGATGACGAAATCTGCGTACAGTAATGGTTCCGACCTTAACATATTGATATATAATACTAACCGGTAACCACTCGAAGACGAGATTTATAAATATAATAATTACCTAGTTTTTATTGAAAGTTTGCCATCTGGCACGGGTTAATTAAAGATGACTAAAATTAATCGCCGGATAAAAACAATTTTAAAATAATAAAATGTTATAGTAGAATAAACCGGGAAGTTACTGGTCCCTTTTACTCTTCGCTTAGCTCTAATCTTTCTGAACGCTAATAAGTAATTGGGCTGCAATTTTGGTCAAATCGTTACTCCACAAACAAAAGTAAAGAAATCGATATAATTTTTTTACATTTCCTTTTGTACTAACTTCCTTTTGTAAAAAGTCATACTAACATGTAAAATTAGTTACGCCAAAAATGTAAAAATAACGAGTGATGCCCGTCGTCTCACTCTGTTTCTGGAAAATTTTCAATCAAAATGGCGATTTCCGGCCCAGACCGGAAGTTCGTATAGTTAATCGGGGCCTCCGAGCCCTAAGCTTTCCTTATCCGGTCTCGATTTTCGTCTGTCCAACGACGATCTCGTACCTACAACCGAAAACACGGTAGAAAAATGTTTCCGGTGGCGACGGCGCGATTAGTTTTACGCCAGACCACATTACGGGACGTTTGGAATTATAAATTTCTCCGGCATGATTTAAATTTAGCAGAACCAATAAAGTAACGGAATCGGCGTAGAAAAATATGTACCAATATATGGACCATCGAATTTCTTAGTACTCGGCGTAAATGTACGCGCTTAAGTTTACCTATCTTATTTTAAATGCCTTCCATAGTTGTGGGCTATAATGGCCGACAAATATTAAATATTTATACCGGCTGTTAAATGTAATTCTTTTACAACCATCTACGGGGAGACGAATGCCATTCCTTTCCCTCCATCGTCCGGGAATTATAAATTCCTCCCGTCTTTAAAATATAAAAATAGTCCGGACGAAGCGTACTTTCCTTATCTTTTAGTGGGCGAAAGTTCGTACGTCCCACTCGACGCGTTGGATTCGGTAAGGGTTTAACGCTACAAACTATAAAGGACGAGCGTCTAAAACCTTATTTCGAGGGAGAAAATTAACAAAAAACCCGAGTGGCGGGAAGTAACCTCAGCGTGCGAAGGTTACGGCGAGATAAGTGGGAAAAGCCAAACGGGTTTTCGAATTTTACCCGAAAGATTTTAACATGGATGATTTTTTTTTTTGCGGTTTAGATATCAGAATGCCCCTGATATGGAAAGACAGCGACCACTTCAAGAACAAGGGGGACTACAGGAGGTTCGCCGTCTTCTGTCTGCTGAAAATCGGGACGGAGATCTACGACACCGTCATGATCAACAACGTGGACCGCAGCATGACCGACATCTCCTTCGAAGACGTCGTGGTCTTGTACGTTTCCCGCCTCCCCACTCTCGCCCCCTCTCCGTCCGCCTGACGTTTTCCCCTACTTCCTTTCAGCAATCGCGTTCCTCCCAATTTCGAGTTTCGCCTGGAAGTGTACAGCCACGTCCTGCACGACGACCTGAGCATCGCCAGCACCCCCAGGAAGATCAAGAAAAAGATATCCAACTCCATAAGTAGGACCATAGGAAGGAAACTGGCGGCCAGTCTGGTGAGTGGGGCCCGCGCCCGCCCGAAACGCTTAAATATTCGGCGTCTTTGACAAACTTGAAAACATTGCAATTCGATTAAATTAACCGAAAATTGTATTTTCCAGAAAGAAGAATTGACTTCCATCGACATGTAAGTGGATCTTTTCCCTTCTAGACAATGCCCGGGCGCGTTTAAATCGGCGGTTTTTTTTCGGCAGAGGTCCAAAATTCGATCTGGTGGCGCACGCCACTCTGAGGCTGTCCGATTCCAGCGACGACATCCACACGCACGACCTGATCCTGGAGAACGCCGAGAACCCCCACCATCAGTTGCCCCTCTTCGGCCACTTCTGCTGTCGATTGGCCGTCCAGCCCGACTGCGCCACCGAAGAGTGCGCTTCGGGCCACCTGGGTCTGATTCAGGTAAACGAAATTTCCCTCTTTCCGGCGGCGTTTTATCCGACGGAATTTTAACTCCGCTCTCTCTCCCCTCAGCGAGTTGGAAATGTGGGTGGTTGCCGGCGCATGTGGTGCACTCTGCGGAACTTCCGCCTGTCCTTCTGGGCTAAGTGCGAAGATTCCCGACATTCTCCGCCCGTCCTGTCTATCCCGGTCGACAAGGTAAGTGTCTCTCCCTTCGCCCGCTTTTTCGATTTAACTTCGCCGTCTAAAGAGGGACGTTGGCCAACAGGAAACCGTGTGTCTGCCCGAGAAGTCTTCGGTTCGTCCCCACTGCTTCAAGATCGTCAACCGTTGCGAAGGCAAGATGGTGGAGCACGTGCTATCGGCCGACACCGACTTCCAGTGCGCCGAGTGGACGGCCCGCCTGAGTCAACACGCCAGGGATCACGGTGAGTAGCCGAAATTCCGGTCCCACCCAGTGGGGTGCGAGGTCCGAGGTTAATCCTTTTTTTCTCCTTGTAGAATTGTGGGCTCACGCCGCCGAAGCGCCGATGGAGATTCCTTCGCCGGCTCCTGTCAGGACCCCTTTCTGCCTGAGGTCCCGACAGGGTTCGCTGTACGACGAAACGCCCCTGAGAGGTGGGTGTCCGCTCTGTTTTCTTATAAATACCGTAGACGGAACGAGCCAAATATTTGTTATCTTCCGTGGAAACGTCGGGTGCCATGGGATGGCGCTTAGGTCTAAAGTAGATGCGCCGCTATACTTGCAGTCTGTCAGTTGTCCCTTTGGCCGTAGAAATACTTCCGCCTTTCCGGCCTGAAAATAGCCTCTTTTAAGCGCCGGTGCGTATATAGGCGCCTGCCGTTGCAGAGTTCCCAGCGGCAGCTCCAGCAAAGGATCGAAAGACGAAATGAAACCCAAAGCCTGCCGGATGCGGTGTCGAACCCAAAGCGTGTGTATAGTAAGCGGTGAAACTCTACTGTTAATTTGGTCGCTCCCTAAGTAACGGTCGCGTGGACATTCGTTGGTTACCAGGTAATACTGCCCGTTATTAGTACGGTGATTTTAATTGATAGTATCCCAACCAGGATATGTTTCTTTAAATGTTTGCAGGCTGTAATAACACCTTTTAACGTTAGAAAAGAGCTATAATAATCTGGATAGCAAAGTTAAATCTTATTTCATTTATTTAAAAAATTCTAGAATGCAGGAAGGATTATTAGGATATTTTCGATACTGTTACCCAAAGTCTATAAAAACACGTAACAAAAATAACAACGCGATTATAGTTTACATAACATATTTGATATAATTTTATTTTATGTATTTCAAGCAAATTAATTAGGATAATAATTTCGTACACAGATAAAAAGCTCACCTTATTTTGGAACAATGATTAAAATATTTCCAATTATTCTATCCACAATTCTTCTCGATATTTTTATTTATAATCTGTGATTACTATTACATTTTCTACTTCTAACTTTTTATATTACGTTAATCGTTAGCTTTTGATATTTAAAAATTTAGATGTTGCGTGTCTGTAACGTAAGTAATTTACTTAAACAACTAAATTAACTGTAGAAATGTTTTTTCTCTAATTATATATACGAAAATGTTCACGAATAGTTTCTTACATCTTTATAAACTAAAATTTAGCAACATTATGATAAGTAGTAATTTAACTAATATATAGGCCTATATGTTATGGACAAAGTGATTAATACGGGCATTATGAATAATGACCAACAAAATCGGGCATTGTAATAAATTTCAATAATTTATCAAATTGACCGGTCATCCGACATACGTTAGCCAATCAGAACTTACATCTTACTTGATCACGCGTACTGCATTTAGTACCGAATTTTAAATTTGTGACCAGTAGTTAATCTTTCTTCTTTGACAAAAGTAACGATCATGGAGGAATCATTAAGTGATATGAATAATCGCTTCTATAACCGATTAAACGAGTTAAAAACCTTTACAAACTGGGTACCAAACATGGCATATTAAATCTATTATATTCCAGAAACCAACTTACTGTTTGTAAAGAAAACTTCATTTCTGTTGGAGATGTACCGGGTGCAGAAATTTCGCTTAGAGAATGTGCAAGAATGTCATCAATTTTTGAAGGTCACAACTAGGGCCGGATCATCGCATAGACAAATGAGACAAATGTCTAGGGCCCGGTTTTTAGAAGGGCCCGGTCAAACTGTCTATTTTCAAAAAATTTGTAAATAAGATAGATTACTCTTCTGTTGGACAACTGTATAATACTGGTAAAACATTATATTATTTAAATATTAACCAAAAAGGTTAAATTAAACAAGTAAAACGGCAAAACCGTATTTGGGACACGACTATGTCTCGGAGACACTACTAAGCGGAATCACTTTGACGCTCAAAGCGGATCTCTTTCTCATTCTCCAATCTTCTTTGGTATCGCTGCTTTTGGGCGCGATCGTTCAAACTTCGCCGGCCACGACCACGAGATCGTCCACGATGCATTTTTGATGAAATTAACCTATCCAATTTCGAAATTTCTCTCCGTTGCGTGTCGGCCCGGGTTGAATTTTTGTCGATGCCTAACGAAAATTTCTCGTCTTTGAAAAAAATAATCGTGGCTATTGTATCGTCCGAAATTATTTTTTTTTTTTTTTGTGCACAAACAATATACAGTTTAACCTGATTATAACGTCAAATTTTTACTGGTCCCACGATTTTACTATACTAGACAATGTTAAAAAACCTACTTGTAACGACATAAAACCCTGTTTTAATGTCATATTTGAAGCACTCCCAAATTTACAAAATTAGATTACAAATTTTATTTAAGAAAGAAAATACTACGTGTTCAGTCCTAGGGTCAGAGTCCATTTCCTTGAACGACTGTGGGTGGTACTCTCACCACCTGACTTCGGTTTGCCTGTTTGTAGAGAGAGTCGCCATTTTGTATTTTACTTTCACTCGGTTCTCGGTCCCGAGTACCTACAAGTCAGGTTTTTTTATGCGCGCATGATTTGGGCACTTAATACTCTGTGCCAAATTGCAACTCCTGACATGTACTCCTTCATACCTCTAAGCTGGTAACACAGCAAGCAGTACGATTTTATAAACAAGACATAGTCTTGTTGACAATTATTTTTTTAAGGTAATATTGTTATTTTACAACAACTTTTGTTAGACATTTAATAAAACAAATTTCAATATTTTAAATTTATAAACAAACTGTTCAAACACAACAATAAATTTTAGTTTTTCTAGAAAGAGAAACTAAAATTTATTGTTGTGTATTAAATATTTTTTATTAATAAAAATTTAAGATTTGTTTTAGTTTTTCACATTATTTAGTTTTGTTTTATTTATTATTTTATATTTTTTGTGCGCTCTATTTCTAGTGTGAGAAAGGGGGGCCCGTAAGAAGAAAATGTCTAGGGCCCCAAAGTGGGTTAATCCGGCCCTGGTCACAACTATAGTTAATGCTGCTGAAAAATTGGTTGAAAATCTAATAGATACAAATGCTACCAAAGAAAAAAAATTACGTAATTCCGAATGTCATGACAATCTTAATTGCTCAAATAAATAAACTAAAAAACATTTAATTTTTTATATAATTTATACCAAAAATTGTTAATAATACTTTTCGTTAATATTAGTTTAATTAATATAGTTAATAGTACTTTGATATAATTTACAAATAATAAATATTTCTAAATGAAATAAGTGAAGTTTTTTAATCAAATTTAAAATTCTGTACTAAACGCTGTACGATACGCACAAAGCGTGCCGATTGGCTAGCGTATGTCAGATGATCACTCCTCAACTACTTATCATCACTTTGCCAGACTAGGTGATAGCAGGACCTAAATTGACATAATGACCGGTCAATTTGATAAATTAATCAATATTTATCACACTGCCCCGTCCTATTTGGTCATAATTCATTATGCCCGATTAATCACTTTGTCCATAACATATACACAACAATCAAATGTGTTTCTAAACGATCAAAATCATTTGCCGCCTTCGGGATATGGATTTAATCGGTTTCCACCAGTAGAACTGTCATAAAGCTTTCACACACAAAAAATGAGCTATAAAATATCTTAACGGTAAAAAAAATTTATGTAAAGTTCGTTTTCAATGTAGCTAATAATCTGTATAACACGCGCTACAGTTTGTTTGAAAATTATAAGCCCACCTAACTTGTTTCCAATAACAAAAACATTAACAATAGAAATGTATTTATTACATTAGTGTGTTGTTTACAACATCGATTTAAACGTTTTCTGAAATTTTTAGCGCTATCTGACAAATAACGATCACATATTTTAAATTTTTGATTGTTTCAAAATACAGTACAGTAATAAACACGGGTGCATAAAAAACGGTTTGTGATGTCTGAATATTTTGTAGGTTGACCTACATTTAATTAATTCAAATACTCTATCGGACAGTTTTTGAAGTTGTTTAATATTTTCCCAACAATCCACGATAGCTAATTACGGTTCATTTACAGTGTGTGTATTGTCTGTTTTGGCCATAAAAAGACAATTCGTAATGGCCCAAACATTCTCTATCGGGTTCGTACCGGGACTCCGTGATGGCCAATCAATTACATTTAATTTTTTTTCGGCAAACCAATTTTTAGTTGACTTTGATGCGTGAATGGCACCATTATCCTGTTGGAATTGCCAGTTTTCTCGCCCAGTAAGTGATCCAAAAGTTATTAAATTTTGATATAACCGTTCTTACTTTTCTGAATTCATTCTATCTTCTAAAAATACAATGTCTGTTTTACTCCCATCCAAACCCTAGCAGGTAATCGCGCTCAGTGTGAACTAAGCTTAAGGAGTTAAGGCCTTCCACGTGGCTTAATTCTGCCATAATTTTCACCCCGAGTTAACATTTCTCACAGCACGCGTAGATCGATTTACAGCTGCCGAAATCTGTCTGAAGATATTGTCCCGATTCTTTTATTTGGTAAATTTCACTTCTTTCCAACTCTTAGTGTTTTGCCACCAGACATTATTTTAAATCACAAAAAACCGTTTAAAATTGGCGCTACGTTTGTATTAACGAATGATACTATCCTTCAATGACAATTATTGGTTTAATTAGTTATTATACTAATTTTATGCACCTGTGTTTATACTTTTGAAACAATCAAACGTTGAAAATCTGTAATGATTTTTTTTTGTAATTATCACATTAAACATTTTCTGAAAATTTAGAGCAAATTGATGTTGACTATGTAATAAATACATTACTATTGTTAATATTTTTGTTATTGAAAACAGTTGGGTGTGCTTATGATTTTGAATCAGATAGTATGAGCCGGCAACGAGCGAGTGTACACAACCGTTACCAGGGGGCGCCGATATCATCGAGCGAAAAATTTAATTAAATTAACAATGGCTTTTGGCCGCTCACCATATAAGTTACACGCTTTACCGAATATGCCGGACGGACTTTTCTGGGTCGAGAGCTAAGGGGAGAGGGAACGATTGGGAAGAGATGCGCCCGATTCTTAAACGGCCGCGGCCGCATCCAAATACCGCGTGTTAATTCCGTAAATCTAACAGTTTCGGGAGTGTCGGTAACGATAGACATTTTACGTATATTCTTAACCGACCAGTAAGATATATATATATAATGGGACAGACCAGGTATTCCCCAGAACTTTCAATGGGGGAAAGGGTGGGAGAGAACGACTAATTGAATTATAGAAACGTTTAGACCCGGCGTTAAGATAAGGTAAAAGGTCACAAAAGAGGGATTTTGGCCGGATTTACAGTTTATTCGGGTTTAAGTGAGCCGGTATCTTTTTATTATTTGGTGAGTTACGGCGGGACTCGGCGAGAAAGGAGCTACGGCGCATTGCCTGGTTCCGAATGGATAAGCCGCGATTTTGGCAATTACGTCGTCTTAGAATAATATAACAGTTAAAAACAGTAAAATACATTTGTTTAATGAACAGATATTCCGTATACAGAAAGAACACGGCGGGCAAAACCGACACAGGCAATATCAGTTTTACGGATATTAAAAAATTAATATATCGCATTTTTCGAGAAAGAAAAGGAGAATTCGGTTTGTTAAAAATTTAATAAGATTTTTCTGGACGCGACTCGAGGAAAAAGTTACAAAAGGGCCAAACCGTCTGCCGACCAAAAAGACAAAAGGGCTTCTTTCCGCCGCCGTGGCTCGTAAGCCGCACCTATCACTCGCTTGCGGAAACGGTGGACGGAACGGCAAAAATTAGACGAACGGGAAGGCCGTTTAGCAACGTCTCGGTAAAGATGACGCCGGCGAGGCTAGAAAGCTGTATTTATACACTATAATATAGCGTATAAATGAAATATATATGCCAAATAGACATACTACGTAAAGTATTGGAAATTCCTAACTCGCAACTATTTCCAATATTTTTCCTATCCGCAGTTTCCGTTTTTATTCGCGATGAGATCCAAAGCAAACTTTAAAAGTTGCGTCGATATAACGGCGCCATTTTAGGCCAGCTGCGGTAGCCTTTAAGATTTACGGTGTTTCACTTGTGAGGCAATTTCCGCGCGGGAAAATGGGACGGAAATTTTTAGCGCACCGCTTCTACACGCTAATACGGGCTAAAAGCGGATTTCGGTCGGGAATCCGAACGACGGGCCGAAGCTGGTTCCTTTTCCTGTTAATCGGGTTATTTGGAATATTGCAGATTCGCCGCCTTCGTCGCTGGGCACCGGAGTTCTGCACGAGAGCAACCACCGATTGTCTCCCCCCTGCGTCCGTTCCCGCAGCTCCAGCACCTCTTCGGCCGCCAGCTCGGCGGGCGGAGGCCGACGCGGCTTCTTCGCCTTCCGCAAGCCCGACAAGGACTACCCCTTCTGCTGATCTCCCGCAACAATCTCCTTTTTATGGTTCTTTTTCTCTTGTAAATAAGGCCAGTGCGCGTCCCGTTCCGGTCGTCGCGTGCAATTTCCTTTACCGGACGCGGCGCGCCAACGTTGGTTGTAAATCCCGTTACAGAAAATAATTAATTTTATTCGGATTTCGTCGGAAGACGTCCCGTATGTGTGTCCGTACCCGTGCCATTGTATAAAAATAAAAACACAGAAAAATTTCTGTCTATTTCTTCGACGGAATATGGACCTCCGCGATCTTCCTCGGCCCGATTGCCACTCGGTTTACATAAGAATAAAAGTCGACGACGTTAACGCAGGGTGACGAATTCTTCGGCGGAAGTGGGATGGATGGCCACGCAGTCGTCGAACTGTTGTTTGGTGGCGCCCATCTTGACGGCCACGGCGAATCCCTGCAGCATCTCGTCGCACCCCGGTCCCACGGCGTGAAGACCGATCACCTGGTTTCCGCGGAAAGAGACGTCAGACGAGGACGGAACGGAGAGAGA
Organism: Centruroides sculpturatus; assembly: GCF_000671375.1. NCBI lineage: Eukaryota > Metazoa > Arthropoda > Arachnida > Scorpiones > Buthidae > Centruroides > Centruroides sculpturatus. The sequence continues at coordinate 148,538 of NW_019385183.1, forward strand.
GAAATTCTTACCTTTTCCTCCCTTCCCAGACACACCAGCTTCATGACGCATTTGGTCTTCTTGGTGGTCAGCGCGTGGTACAGGGGAACGAAGGCCGTCCGGTATATCTTCAGCGCCTCTCTTCCGTGCCGGGCCACCGCCTCTTCTGCGCGAGAAAAATTCCGCCGTCAGCCGCCTTCTCCTTTCCTCCCCATCACTTACCGGCGACGTCCTTTACCTTCCGTCAGTCCCACGGCGGCCACCGGAGGGTGGGAGAAGACCACGGTGGGCACGTTCTCGTATTCCAGCTTCAGACCGGGTTGGGGCCCGAACAGGCGACGGGCCAGCAGTCTTCCCGCCGCGATGGCCACTAAACGTTTATAAAAATTGGAATTAATCGTCCGGTTCCGGTAAAAGTTAACGGCGCTAGACGGAAGTAAACATCTTACCGGGCGTCAGAAGCCACTTTCCGCAGACGTCGCCCAGAGCGTAGACTCCCGGACACGAGGTGTTCTGGTACGGGTCCACTCGGACGAATCCCGCGTCGTCCAGTTCCACTCCCTGAAACCACCGACGCTTTAAATCCGGGAAGGTCCCAATTTCCGCCCGCCTTACTTACGGTCCGATCCAGATCCAGTCCGGTGTTGGGTCGGCGACCCACGGCCCACAGCAGACACTCCACCTCCTCTATCTTCTCCGACGAGGCCAGGCTCAGGATCAGCTTCCCGTCCTCCGCCTTTTTCACTCCCTCGATCTTAATTAAAACCCGGACAAAGGCCCGTTTAGTCCGGAAGCGGGCGGAGTTTAACCCACTTCCGGGCCACCGGCGGGACTCACCGTTTCTCTTCTGAAAATATTAATTCCCGCGGCTTCCATCTCCTCGGTGACGGCGCCGCTTATGGTGGAATCGAAAGTTCGAAGTACCTGAAGAAGCAAAGGTGGGATGAAACCAAGGGGGTTTGGAGAAATTTCGGTAGAAAGGACGGACGCACCTTGTCTCCTCTGACGACCAGAGAGACGCGGGAGCCCACGGCGTTGAGAATTCCCGCCAGTTCCACGGCGATGTATCCGGCGCCGGCGATCACCGTCTTCCTGAAGGAGGAGGATCCGTTAGTACCCGAGAGGAAGGCCGGCGCGTTCTTCTACAGAGAGGAGTCGACTCACCCGGGAACCTCTTCCAGTCGGAAGAATCCGTCGCTGGTTATGCCCAATTCGGCACCCGGCACCTCGGGAACCAGGGGGCGACCTCCGGTGGCGATCAACACCCGCTCTCCGGAATAACGTTTTCCCTCCACTTCCACCGTTCGTCGGTCCACGAATTTCGCCTCCCCCTTTATAACGGCCACGCCGCTCTGCAAGTTAAAAAAAAAAATTAATATAATTACGCAAAATACTAAACGCCGCGAGAGAAATCGGGCGGAATTTCGGGCTTTGTATTTTTGTTTCTCGGCCACTCGCCGACATTCGAACTGTACCGTCCCTCGTACTTCGATTTAATTCGTTTCGGGAGGTCGTTCGAATTTCGAACCCGTTCTCCCGTTAGGTATAACGGAAAGTTAATAGGTTCCCACACCCTTGACAATATGTAAACAAAGATAATTTAATGAAATTCGAACACGAAAACCGCAAGTAGATAAATACCGTATAACGAAATGAAAACTGCATTTAATGGTCGGCTGCTTGGTAGATACACTACGGACAACGTTAGGATGCGTAAGATTTTATCTTTTGTTTAGAATCATCGAATAAAATCGAGCCGTAAAATAAAGAATTTAAATAAAATGTCGAACTTCGGAAATGACGTAAAAAGGGTGGCTTCGGGAAATTTTGAATTATACTAATAAACGTAGGGGGACGCCCAAAGAAATTGTTAAAAATAACACGCGGTAATGATATATAACCGGACGTAGCGCCAGAGATAACGTGAAACCATCGGATTTCGCTTCAGCGCAGCTCCAAGTACCAGGTAGTGTACTTTATTAGAATGGCTGCGGGCCGTCTTTACGCCAATCTTCAAACGTCGAACGCCAGGGGGCGACTTGACGTTTTGGAGTCGTCCGACGAATTTTGAATCAAAAAGTTAAACCCATTTACCCTGCGTTAGTGCACTGAATTTTTTTTCGGCATTAATGCAGTGGGGTGTTTGTCCATCCCAACATTTTTTTCGGGTCCATAAACCATGTAAGTAAAAATTCATAAAGATGTACTCATTTATTTGGTAAAGGCGTGTCATTATACATATGATTATATTCGGGTATGATTACATATTATATTAGTACATAAATCCATGAAAATAAAAAACATTTATCAAAACTCATTACATTAGATCTTATTATTAAACCAATAGTAAAAATCTTAATTGTTTTTTTAAGCATTTTTGTCACTCTGATTCAATAGCTAACATTGTACTTTGGCACTCAATGCAAATGACAAGCAGCTTGCTATGTTTGGTATTTTCTCAGTGTGTTTATGAAAGTCAGCCATTTTGAATTAAAATGAACTNTCCAGCAAAGGATCGAAAGACGAAATGAAACCCAAAGCCTGCCGGATGCGGTGTCGAACCCAAAGCGTGTGTATAGTAAGCGGTGAAACTCTACTGTTAATTTGGTCGCTCCCTAAGTAACGGTCGCGTGGACATTCGTTGGTTACCAGGTAATACTGCCCGTTATTAGTACGGTGATTTTAATTGATAGTATCCCAACCAGGATATGTTTCTTTAAATGTTTGCAGGCTGTAATAACACCTTTTAACGTTAGAAAAGAGCTATAATAATCTGGATAGCAAAGTTAAATCTTATTTCATTTATTTAAAAAATTCTAGAATGCAGGAAGGATTATTAGGATATTTTCGATACTGTTACCCAAAGTCTATAAAAACACGTAACAAAAATAACAACGCGATTATAGTTTACATAACATATTTGATATAATTTTATTTTATGTATTTCAAGCAAATTAATTAGGATAATAATTTCGTACACAGATAAAAAGCTCACCTTATTTTGGAACAATGATTAAAATATTTCCAATTATTCTATCCACAATTCTTCTCGATATTTTTATTTATAATCTGTGATTACTATTACATTTTCTACTTCTAACTTTTTATATTACGTTAATCGTTAGCTTTTGATATTTAAAAATTTAGATGTTGCGTGTCTGTAACGTAAGTAATTTACTTAAACAACTAAATTAACTGTAGAAATGTTTTTTCTCTAATTATATATACGAAAATGTTCACGAATAGTTTCTTACATCTTTATAAACTAAAATTTAGCAACATTATGATAAGTAGTAATTTAACTAATATATAGGCCTATATGTTATGGACAAAGTGATTAATACGGGCATTATGAATAATGACCAACAAAATCGGGCATTGTAATAAATTTCAATAATTTATCAAATTGACCGGTCATCCGACATACGTTAGCCAATCAGAACTTACATCTTACTTGCTCACGCGTACTGCATTTAGTACCGAATTTTAAATTTGTGACCAGTAGTTAATCTTTCTTCTTTGACAAAAGTAACGATCATGGAGGAATCATTAAGTGATATGAATAATCGCTTCTATAACCGATTAAACGAGTTAAAAACCTTTACAAACTGGGTACCAAACATGGCATATTAAATCTATTATATTCCAGAAACCAACTTACTGTTTGTAAAGAAAACTTCATTTCTGTTGGAGATGTACCGGGTGCAGAAATTTCGCTTAGAGAATGTGCAAGAATGTCATCAATTTTTGAAGGTCACAACTAGGGCCGGATCATCGCATAGACAAATGAGACAAATGTCTAGGGCCCGGTTTTTAGAAGGGCCCGGTCAAACTGTCTATTTTCAAAAAATTTGTAAATAAGATAGATTACTCTTCTGTTGGACAACTGTATAATACTGGTAAAACTGGTAAAATATTATATTATTTAAATATTAACCAAAAAGGTTAAATTAAACAAGTAAAACGGCAAAACCGTATTTGGGACACGACTATGTCTCGGAGACACTACTAAGCGGAATCACTTTGACGCTCAAAGCGGATCTCTTTCTCATTCTCCAATCTTCTTTGGTATCGCTGCTTTTGGGCGCGATCGTTCAAACTTCGCCAGCCACGACCACGAGGTCGTCCACCATGCATTTTCGATGAAATTAACCTATCCAATTTCGAAATTTCTCTCCGTTGCGTGTCGGCCCGGGTTGAATTTTTGTC